>NC_091823.1:89345058-89557558 GCF_038994185.2 Dermacentor albipictus
CAGTGAAAACTTGAGTGCAGAACAAAGGGTTCCTTGGGGCATAGACAGTCAACAGCACCCACTGTGAACAATTGAAAACAACAGAAAGCGCATGCACAGGTTTCTGGGATGCAACACTTCATTTGGATATAACCCCCCCCCCCCATCGCTCACTTAAAAAAAAAAAAAACTTTACAACTGCACCGAATTGTATTCCTAATTGTAGACAACGAGAACGGTGTCCACTACGACGTGTTCACGGTCCTCGGCCTTCGGAGCCTCTGGAAAACAAAGAATGCAAGGGCGTCACGCTGATGTTAACGCACGTTCTGCAAGAGAAAACTTTATTGAAAGCGTTGCGCACACCCACGAGGTCTACAGAGCTCAACCTGAGCAGCGGCACTGGCTCGCCGGTTTAGGGGAACTTGTACGTTTGAGGAAGTCCTTCCACTATTTCTTAATCGCACGTATGCATTTCTACCGTGCCAACGCCAACTGTCTCTTCGACCAACGGTGGTCACATTTCGATGGGGTGCGAAAAGCGAGAACACCGGTGTACTGAGATTTAGGTGCGATGTTAAAGAACCCCAGGTGGTCGAAATTGCCTCATAATCAAATCGTGGTTTTGGCACGTAAAACCCCACAATTTATTTTAGAAACCTCTTCAGGAGAACCGCCGCGTGAGTCACATTGCGTATAGCACGGGCGTGCGAGAGCACACGTGACGCACAAGGCACAAAGACGCAGGAATGAAATGAGCAAACTTGTAGCATTTGATTAACCCTTCTCGAAAGCTTCGATTCGCATATATTGCAAGGTGCGCGTCTGGGTATGCCCATTTTTTTTTTGTTGTTGTTGAAATCTTTAAAGGCGTTTTGATACGGCCGTCTGCTAAATTATTTCCGCCCTGTTCTGTTCTCTTATACATCGGTTGCTGCAGAGAGATGGAGGTAGAGAGTATTTCGGCTGCTCCACTTCTCTCTGTTCACAGATTTCTCTTTCTACGGAAAGACTCAGCTCGAGTTTTCTGCGGCTGGAGCTGTTTTACGTCCATACCATTTTTCTCGATGGAATCGCTTCAACACTTTATTTCGAGTTCAATAATCGTTTCTCTATCTATCTATCTATCTATCTATCTATCTATCTATCTATCTATCTATCTATCTATCTATCTATCTATCTATCTATCTATCTATCTATCTATCTATCTATCTATCTATCTATCTATCTATCTATCTATCTATCTATCTATCTATCTATCTATCTATCTATCTATCTATCTATCTATCTATCTATCTATCTATCTATCTATCTATCTATCTATCTATCTATCTATCTATCTATCTATCTATCTATCTATCTATCTATCTATCTATCTATCTATCTATCTATCTATCTATCTATCTATCTATCTATCTATCTATCTATCTATCTATCTATCTATCTATCTATCTATCTATCTATCTATCTATCTATCTATCTATCTATCTATCGCGCTCTCTCTCTCTCTCTCTTAATCCTGCCCCTATTGTTTTGGCTAGTATAGTGGCGCCGTCGTCTTCCTCGTCTTTCAGGTTCACTTGCTCGCGCTTCTGTGCCATGCTCGGGGCTCCTCAAGCGGCGCGCTCTCCCGAATAAATCAGTGGCTTCTGGTTGCTGGTCTGATCGGTCGCGTGTGCCTCGGCCTAGCGTATGCGACGCGTCATTTAGCTATAGGACCTCACTTTGGTCTCTGCAGTTAGAAATCATAAGACCAAGTACCATACTCAAGACGCGCATTAGATAAGCAGCGCGCATAATAAAAACAAGTAAAAGAAGCGCTATGACAGGCGAATCAATAACACGCGATGTCTTACGCCCACAGCATCATCAGTTGGGATTCGACTTCCTGCGACAAGCTGTGGGAAAGAGCGACTCGGACGGCACCCAGCTTTTCAAAATTTCGTCAGATCTCCAGGCGAACGATGGCAGGCTTTTAAATGAATTGCCATAGCTTAAGAGCCAGCTATAGCACTAGAAAATACATCTGGTCTAGTTGGTATAGCTTCACCGCTGCTTGAAATTTCGATATCGATGTTGTTTTCCTAACATACCGCACCAACCGAGGAAGACGATTGGCCACGCATCGAAAAATTAAATGACTAACGGCAAACAGCAAAATCTCCGAATAAAGAAACATCAACAACAAAAAGAAAGATATTTCGTGCGGAACTACATGATAATCATAAATGCCATTACGAAAAAATCAGGAGCACCGCAAAACGAGAAGTTGATCTGCAACGAAGAAGGCGATTTGGCGGGAAGAGCGAGACATTACTCCTCTTTTGGAAGCTGAACTTTTGGCGATAACTCGCGCTGTGCAAATCTCCTCTGAATGGCCACATTCATTGCTGTGATTGTCACAGACTCTCTTTCTATTTGTTCTTCACTCACAGTTTCATCAAGATATCCAGCTTTAAAAGCATTCTGGTCATTAGCCTCCACGCAGCGAAATCTTGTTAAATTATTATGGGTACCGGGTCACTATGGGTTGCATTTAAGCGAAATCGCCGATTCGTTAGCGCAAGTACCCTGAATGAACCAATAATGTCTATTCTCCTAGTATCGGCGTTCATCACAGCCATTAGGTACCGGAAGTTTTTCATACATGCAGATTCTATCGAATCATCAATAACGTCCATAGCAAAAATCAAATATCTCAGGTTTCCCAGAAAAAAAATCTGTGGTTCCCATCAAGGAATACAGAGGTTATTATCACTAAGTTAATGGTGCTGCATTCTCCCACTAAAGGTGCTTTTACACAGGGCTGGTATGGTGTTATCGCCCATGCTAGTTATGTCAGGAAATTGAATCTATTGATCATTGTTCCTCAACTTTTCGACAGGTTATAATACAAAAAAGACTTTGTGAGGCACCGCTTAGTCAACTATAGGCTTTAATTTAGTATTGCAGTATTACTCTCTGTTAGGGCCTCGGCACTGGATTTTAGCCGCAGGGACATGTTTGAGGCTGTGTGTGATTTTGTTTAAGCAACAAAAAGTACATCGTGCACATCATCATTATCAATAACATCACTATTTGTAACTGGTTTTGGGCGCTATCTTCATTTATGTATAATTGTCGAGCTTGTAAATAAATTGCATATACACCACTATATGTAATCCGTTCGTTAGTACCGCCTTCTCACAATTGTATAATTAGGTAAGCTAGAATACAACACGACACTCTTACTCTTCTTTCTTTCTCCTTTTTTCTCTTCCCATTTCCTTTGTCCCTGCTCTCGTTCTGGTATCCCGCTGCATCATATAAGTGGTGTCATAAAAGTAAAAAATATCGTAATAAAGTGGCCGACTTTCGCACTCTTGTTTTCCCGCAATCATGAAAGGACTAGCCGACGCCGTATAGTGGGCTTTTGCATGACTGTAAACTTTACTGCTCTGGAATTCGAATGCTGTATGTAGCTGTAATATGTATATGGTAAAGGGCTTGCTTGAAGGATGCAAACAAGCAGAAAGGAATTTAGACATGAAATGCATGGTTCCCTACGTTGGTCGGGAAAATCAGGATTTTTCAGTGGTGGAGCCAGGAATTTTCTTTCGGGAAGGGGGGAGGAGTGTTCGGTGACCCCTTCTACACCTATTGGACTCTGAGACCGACCGACCGACCGACCGACCGACCGACCGACCGACTGGACTCACTCACTCACTCACTCACTCACTCACTCACTCACTCACTCACTCACTCACTCACTCACTCACTCACTCACTCACTCACTCACTCACTCACTCACTCACTCACTCACTCACTCACTCACTCACTCACTCACTCACTCACTCACTCACTCACTCACTCACTCACCACTCACTCACTCACTCACTCACTCACTCACTCACTCACTCACTCACTCACTCACTCACTCACTCACTCACTCACTCACTCACTCACTCACTTTACTTTACTTACTTAATTATGGCCACCCGCCGTGGGTTGCTTAGTAGCTATGGTGTTGGGCTGCTAAGTATACGATCTAAACCCGGCCGTGGCGGCCGCATTTCCGTGGGGGCGACGTTAAAAGGTGCACTTTAAGATAGCCCAGGTGGTCCAAATTTTCCGAGTCCCCCACTACGGCGTGCCTCATAATCAGCTAGTGGTTTTGGCAGGTAGTACCCCACAATTCCATTTATTTAGACGTATGGCCGAACAGACGGATGCAACATCTAATCCGACGCACACACCGGAATAATGAAGTGGCGGTGGGGCGGAGGGACGAACAGAAGGACGGGCAGATGCGAGTATGATGTGGTTGGCTTATGAAACCCATGGTTTGGCTTGTGACGTCGCTAGCATATACTTTCAGCCAGTAAAAGTAGATGAAGGCCACCACGTAGGCTTGTTATCTCTTTCTTTCTTTTAGGGGGGGGAGGGAGGAGGGAGGGAGGAGGCCACGGGAGGGCAGATCCCCTTAACCATCATACTGCCATACAATAAAGCAAAATGACACAGCATAGTTAAAAATGACTGACCGGGCATGGGGTGTACTGCGCGTCTTGTGTCTGGATTCACTGTGCGCAAACTGAGCACGCTTGCAGTGACAAAAACGGAACAATATTAAGCTGCGACTGCATGAAACACACTTCGTAACTATTTTTGGTGCCTCGTCTGCTTCACGAAAATCCGGACATACCACTATGGTCATACGTCGAAAAAAGAAACCAAAGGCAGACTCTCACACACCCGGGTACAGCTAGGACATTGAGAAACTACTGAATGGTTAACACAATCGCACGATAGCTGATGGGGAGTATGCGACGATTAGCGCTTATTTCCGGAGTACCTGTTTTCAAGGCAGCTGAAAAGGGATTTCGCGTACTCCCAATACAAACTGAAAACATTGTATTATCACAAAGATGGGAGGCAGTCAACAAAAAAATCGGTTGGTTGGCTCGTTGGTTGGTTAACAAGTTTGCGTTAGGTGACGCTGACAAGAAGGAAGCTAAAAAAAAAAAGTAAGTGGTGTTTGAAATGTTGGTGGAAGAAAAGTAAGGAAGCAACAAACAACGGAGGCGTGCAAAAACAAACTTCACAATAGGGGTTCAGAAGGTTTGGTTATGGGAATTCATCGTGTGTTTTTTTCTTTCCTTTTTTTCTTTTTTAACATAGGTAGGACATTAGGGAATATAATAGCAAGAGCTTGGTGGCGCAACCCACCGCCCCGTTTCTCACGGCATCCATCCATCCATCCATCCATCCATCCATCCATCCATCCATCCATCCATCCATCCATCCATCCATCCATCCATCCATCCATCCATCCGTCCGTCCGTCCGTCCGTCCGTCCGTCCGTCCGTCCGTCCGTCCGTCCGTCCGTCCATCCATCCATCCATCCATCCATCCATCCATCCATCCATCCATCCATCCATCCATCCATCCATCCATCCATCCATCCATCCTAAACATCCTAGCAAGTACAACTTATAAACAATGAATGTTTAGAAGATAAAGGGAGGATACACCGCGCGAACTGGTTGCAAGCAGTGATCCATGCAGGGGGGTGGGGGGTGAGATAACCGTACAGTCGATGCTCATATAACGAGACAGAAAGATATAACAGTGAACTTCGAAACCAAACCAGACTGAAACCAAAACTTCACAGCGTCTGTCATAAGTGGTGATAAGTGGCATTGCACGCCTTCGCAATCTCGAATGCCCTGAGGAGCTCCGGGTGTTTATCGACTCATACACTGCATGTCGGAAAAAAAGGTGTCGAGGTTCACAGCCACCCTCTCTCCTTCCGTGTCGGAAACCGTTGTGGGTGGACCTCCTACTAACAATTATGTAATGGCATCATGGATTATGATAAGCGTTGATTGAGTTGCATCGATATGAATCATTACCGCAACGTTTGGGCAAATTGCAGAAGGAATCACACTATGAGCTACACAGAGTAACCGGGAAATATGCTACCGGCGAATGTTATTTCTGGTGTCATAAGTTGTAGCGTCGTACGTCAAATTTTTGCTGACACATTGTACTTAACTTGGTGGGCTCCCGAGGTCCCTAGGAAGATTGGGAATAAAAAAGAGCGTTGTCGTCGTAATTACTTCTCAGTTGATGTTTGGCATGGCGTCAAGAATGGTAGCGGAGTGTTGTCTCCTGGCAGTTTTTTTTTTATTACTTACAATACACAAGCAGAAGGAGGTGCCATAGCCTAACAACTGTATCGGAATCTCCTATACCGAAAGATCACACGGGTACTACAACAGGATGCAACTGCGTCGCAAGAAAGCAGTATAAGGGAATCCGAAAAGCGAAAACTCCGCTCAAAATATGACTCAAATGAAATAGGCGGAAATAAGGCGTTGTTTCATAGCTTTGAATCCCGAAGAAAATCCCTCATGTATTGCGGTGCCGCGTTATAGGCAAATGTGACAAAGGGGTGAACTTCGGCTTACTCTGTGTTTAATGCCAGCGTAACATGGCGAACACGATTTTCAGATTCAGATTAACGGCTTTATTGAACAGTTGTTCAGTGAAACCGTTAATTTATGAATGGTAGGTTATTGTCCTGCGATGACTCGACTCTCGTTGGCAATTCTGTTTCTCTCTTTGAGTGATGTTTGCGCTGTGCCTTGCTCCTCTCTTTCCCTTCCCTTTTTCCCTTCCCTTTTCCCCTTTTCTTCGAGCAGTGGACGTCGTGTGTTTCTTTCGGGAGGCAGTAGCTAGCCCTGCTTCACTTTATGGTTTCCGTGGCGTCTATACGTTTCGACGAAGGAATAATGGATAACTAGAGGAGGCTCAAAATTTATTTAAAATAAAAATATAGAAAATTTAGCTTTGGCGTGAACGTCATCCTCGGTCACTGTCAAAGAGTTACGGTGCGCCATTTCTCAAGACAATCCTCCAGATAAAATGCAATTGAAAGTCTTGCACCAATACTATCATTCATCCTTATGTTCTCGGTCTAAAGTGCAAGTCATTACATATGATTCATTGAATCGGCAGGGATGACGATGGTCTCAGTCACCCGTTTGACAAACTTGTATACCTTACGGAAGCGACACCTTACTCTCCGCTACAACGATGCCAATCTGCTCCTAGAGGAGCGGTCTCGCCACTGAGAATTGATCGCTTGATTACGCAACCAATGTATCGCCTGTGTATAGACCGCATTAATTTTTGTGGAGTGCTTTACGAAGCGAGGTTGGCGAGAGCGTGCCAGCTGCTACTGCGCGCGCGAATTCACGCTGCCGTGATCATATAGTCCGCCGATTGGAACACAAATGGCTTTCGCACTTCGCGATACATTCAACAGGGTGTACTGAAAAAATAAAGCAGAAGAAAAGAAAATGAAAAGTTTGCCAGCATTCACAGCGCTGCTGCGCATACACACTCGCGACGTGAGTAGAGTGTGATATAGTTGCAGCCGCAGGTAGCGCCAGACAAGCAAGCTGTAAATCACGCTAAACTAACGCGTAAACCCGTAATTCTTTTACTACGACCAAGACGCCGCGTTCTTTTCGAGAACACCAGTCGACGAGGGAGCACGCGAACTTGTCTTTACCGGTAACGTATGTAGCCCAGTGGCTGTGGCGTCTCGAGGTCGTGGGTTCGAGCTCGACCGATGCGGCTGCATTTTGATAGGGACTGAATGGGGACTGAAAGGTCGTGTAGTTTCACTCCGGTGTCTTTTTTTTTTAGTCCGACTTGCTGTCCATAGAGCCTACAGAGTTAATGATATGCAGTACATATCCGACATAAAACCAAGGTTTGTATCGTCGCTATTAGGCGTAGAGAGAGAGAGAGAGAAAGGCAAAAGACAGACAGGGAGGTTAATCAGAGATTATCTCCGGTTGGCTACCTTTTACTGGGGGAGGGGCAAGGGGATGCAATAGGTGAGAAAGAAAGAAGGATAAAAAAAGGAAAAAAAAACTAAGCACACACCACACGTACACACGAACTATTTCTGTGGGCACTGTCACGCAGCCCGCAAAGGCATTCCTAGTCTTACGCAGTGTCACCGTACAGTCCCACGTCACACAGTGTACAGTCACAATTTGTCAGAAAGTCCCGTGTCTTTCAAGTATCGCAGCAGCGCCTTCATAGCGGATCGCGCTGATGTTCGCGTAGGCCAGGTTCCAAGGATCTTGTTTTCTGTCACTGGGCGCTTGTCCAGTTTGTCTAAGGTGGCTAAGAGGACTGCTCTTTGTGGGTTAAAACGAGAGCACTGACAAAGAATATGCTCGATTGTTTCATTGCACCCGCAGAAGTCACACAGTGGGCTGTTGGCTATTCTGATAAGGAAAGAGTAGGCATTTGAAAATTCTACTCCAAGCCACAGACGGACAAGAAGGGTGCAGTCACGTCGTGGAAGCTCGGGCGGAATACGGAGCTGTAAATTAGGGTCCAGGGTATGAAGGCGTGGTATGGTAAGCAGAGAAGGAATGTGGCGTAGATCGCTATTGGGCGTACACGACCGCGCCGCCTGCCGCCAGCGCCTGAATGACGTGTGATGTTGGCGCTGAAGCGTCTGCTTCAGGGCCGTAGTATGCTTCGTGTTTTGTCGTACTGTCGCGCGGAATTTCTGCTGGTTGTAGCGGTTTCACGCAACAATGCTCGTTTAATTCGATTTTAAGGTTTTACATGCTGTCTGAGAATATCCAGCAGTTCTTCGTGCCAATTTGGGCGAAATTTCGCTCTACGAACAATCGCAGAGTAGAAAGCACGGTATCTTCTGACACCAATTCTACGATCGTTAAATACCGTTGGCAAATTTCGAAGCGCCCATGAAGTTGTGCGGTGTGCAGTGATTCAAGCAATGTACGCGGAGTACATTGTTGCCGGCATTCCTTGCGCCACCACTGGGCACTGGGGACATCGACCTGATGACCTGAAAGTGAGAGAAATGGAGACAGTGAACTGAATGCAAAGAATTGAAACAGAAAATACCATCGATATTTACAAGAATGGGAAGAAAGAAATTAGAAGGGAAAATCTATACGATAACACAAAGGCTGTGCCTTGTTATTTGAAGCACGCGCTGGTTGCCTAAGGTCGAAAGCATACCGGAGCCAATATTCGCAACAGGATGAGGCATGCATATGCTGCAGCAAAAATCTGGAGACCACTAAGCACATCCTAATGGAATGCGAAGGGACTCAGCCAGTGAGAACCGGAAGTAACATACACCTTCCAGAAGAGCTTGGATTTAAAGTGGATGAAAGCACCAACCGGTCACCAGTCGAGCTAACTAAGAGATCTTTAGAGTATTGGGGGAAAAAATCAGGGAAGAAATTTATATACAAACAAACATAGCAAAGAAGCGTTACAAACATAGGTAGCGATACAAGGTAGAGAAAGAAGTTTAGAGGAAAAAAAGATTATGGAGGTGCATGTAAAAATTCTAAAATGAAAAACATGTGCAGTATACCTGATTAAAACACGCAGGCTAGGTGACCATTTGTCACCGTCCCGTTTCAAAGGGGGTGCCAATAAATCATCATCAACCATACCTACGTCAAATGTGAATTTTCTGTCGAATTCATTTTACTATAAACGTGGCGTGTATGTCTGAGTAGGGAGATGTTCTTTGCACAGCGCCGCTACAATGCAACGTCACGAAGTTTAGGCGCGCGATGAAACAGAGCGCGCGATGAAACAGACCTGCTCGATGGCACAAGCATGCGATATTGCACAATGTATCAAGTCTTGATGACACAGCGCTGCTGACCTCTAGTGCCGAGCCCTGTAAATTTCGTACAGAATCACACTCTCGTGTCGCTACACAGCGTACTGAATGCCGCTTTCACATGTTGCGTCATTGTCTGCCTGCACTTCGTAGCATTGCTAACAATGGAATACCTTTGTTATTCTGCACCTGATCGGTTTGAGCCAACTTTCTAAAGTAGTCATCCCTACCGTTATACTGATGGGTGCTTTATTCCAGTTCACTGTGTGTTTCTCGATGTTTTTTTGTAGCCGCACTTCTTGTTTTATTTGTTCAGTTCGATGTGCCTGTGCCTACTCTTTGTTTCTGCTCTCCTGTCATATTTGTTGCCGGAAAATGTAGGACTGGGGAGCCCATCAAGCGCTGTTGAACTTTTCCTATCGATGTCCCTCCCTTATGGCGAGCGGCAAATAAATGTCATTACTTAATAATTTATTACTTAATCAATTAATATTTCATTCACCTATTCGTTCAAATGGCTGGCGTCGACAACTATAAGTGGCTAACCGCAGCCCCCTATGGAAAGCCTCGGCTGCTTAAGTGGTTACTTCGAAAAATTAACAAACACACGCAGATATACCGACTGATTGATTGATCAATGGGGATTAACGCGCCACATCAATACGGGGCTTATGGGAGTCACCGTGGTGAATGGCTCCGGATCAATTTGGACCGCGTGTAGTCCGTTAACGCGCGCCCAAAATTTGGTGCGCGAGCTGTTTACCGCGCACAGCTGTAATTTCCTACGCAACCGAATTTTTGCCCCCCTGACGTCACGTTATGGTGCAAGGCTCAGCGCACACCTCAAATTATTCACTCGCAGGCTAAGAGAATTTCTATACTGAGATTCAATAAACATAGAAATAGTTGAAGAACTGTAAATGAGATATGCAAAATTTTGATGTCGGAAGTAATTAGCATAATCGTATACTCCACCGTGGCCGTATTTTGCCAACGGGTAGAGGATACACCGAGTTACGTGGCTTCTGCCGGCGAAACGTGTTTCGTGGACACAAAGCTGCACTAGTTGCGACAGAAATCTTCCTGTCGCAACTAGTGCAGCTTTGTTTCCACGAAAGGATCCACAGCTGAAGTGGTTGACTTGCTGTATAAGCACCTGAAATACACACACCACTCATAGAAAATGGAGCATTCCTCCGTGAGACAGGTAGTAGAAAAAAAAACGAAAGAGAAAAAGAGTCAGACTGCTTGTTTGTTTATCAACAGTATGGACTAACGGAGCAATTAGAAAGAGTTTGCATGCTTGAGTATCTTAGTAACGACAGTAAAGTGAGTGAGTTGGGGAGAATTCGAAATGTGGAAAAAAAATTTGTGAGAAACACGGATACAAAAAGAACAAAAAGGACAAAACAAACACCATTCGTGTTGTTCTTTTCGTTCCTCCTCTCCTCGTATTTCAATGCGATTGCATTGTGCGGATAGTACAAGTCCGGTGAGCGTTGTGGTTTATCATAGAGAACAGCTGGGATAGAGGGGCGAGTTGTAGTGGTGAAGAGGAAGAAAACAGATTGAGAGGTGAAGAGGAGGCGAGCGTATGCGGTTACGTCAGCGTCACGGAAAAGTGCTCCTTCCTTCAGGCCTCGTCCTTTCAGCGCAACCCTTCTAGATATGCCAAGGGCGGCCTGCAAGCTGGGAACTTCGTAAACCCGGTTTGGGCATACCATATGTTATGCATGATAAAGAAAACGATAAGTGCGAACACTGTGGGGTGAGAGGGACCCTCGACCACATAATCTGGGAG
The DNA here is from genome assembly GCF_038994185.2 of Dermacentor albipictus. Taxonomy (NCBI): domain Eukaryota; kingdom Metazoa; phylum Arthropoda; class Arachnida; order Ixodida; family Ixodidae; genus Dermacentor; species Dermacentor albipictus. The sequence goes on from NC_091823.1 coordinate 89,356,524, forward strand.
TGCGCTAGCTTCACAAGGGCTAAAGCAAACATAAACTGTAGACAGGCCTGGGAAGCCCTGCTGCGGAGCGAGGACTCTACTCCAAAGCAATACGCCATCCACCTGGCGGAAGAAGCCTCGAAGAGTCAAGACCTCTTTATTTGCTTCTAATCGCGGTGGCCCCGGCCCCCGTCCCCTAGGCTTGTGTGCTGGGGACGGGGAGTAAGGGGGGCCTCCTTATCCGGCGGTACAATAAGGTTGCTAGCATCATCATCAAAGTGCTCCTTCTTCTTACTGTCCTCCATAGCCGATGTCCGGGCGATTCGAGCCTGCAGGATCCTTCCTCTAGCATGCACACAGTCGACTCCCATGACGGCGGGTATATACACACACAGTACGACGACAAGCCGCGTAAACTTTGTGGTCTTGCAGTTGTGGCGTTGGTCGCGAAAGCGGCTGTGCGTAAAGGCTCGCGCCAGGGCCATTTATTCATTACCCTTTCGTGTCGGGTGACGTAGGCGCTTTCGCCGTGCGCGATGTTCGTGCGCGCTCGTGTCTGAATGTCTTTCCGGAACCATCGTTCTTTTTCTGCGCCTCTGTTCGTTCCGCTTTCCGAACCTCGCGTGCAGCTGCACGTCTTCCACGCCGCACTTCACGCGAGAGCTCGCAGGGAGGTAAGAACGCGGCAAACTGCACAGCTGCTCGCTCCTCTTGCTGCCCCTGCTGCTACTGCTTTCTTCGCGTCGTTTCTTTTTGTTTTCTTGTTCCTTTATAATTTTTTTTCGCGCACAATTCATAGCGTCTTAACTACTTCGGCTCGACTCATTCCTTTCGCACTATATGTTGCTGCTGGCACGCTCGCAGTCACTGTTTCATCCTTGTAAGCTTTCTTGATGTTTGCATAATGGCATTTGTCACCAAGACCCTCTGTGTCTCCGGTTTGTTTTACAGTGATAGCTGTTATGGATTCTTGGCCCTCTTTAGGCATTGCGTTTGGTGTCCGTTGGAGGTGTCGCTCACGCTACGTATAGCCGTTTCAGAACTGCGTGACACTTCGTCACTCCGTGTCTTGCCTTGAGCTTGTTGTTTTGGAGGCCGCACACCTGTGGACACATGTGCGGACACTGGTAAAGACGAACGCAAGTGCCGAGTTTGTGTTTGTAAACAAGCAATAAATTGCCCGACGTGTTGCACTGCGCTGTAGGCCCCTTGCAACGTAATTTATGGACTTTTCTAATGCGTTCCACACTGTTCCCACGACGCAGTATGCCGAGACACCAGTTGAACGCCGTTTGTTTGCGGTGCTGAACGCGAGTACGCGACTTGCCCCACATCACTTCTCAGCCTCAACTAAAATGTGTACTCGCATTGACCGACAGAATAGACCGCTAGACTAATTGGTTTACTTGCATCTTGAAACTACAAAAGTCCACAAAGACTGGGCGAAGACAGGAAGAAGCGCCTCGTCCTGTCTTCTCTCTTCGTTCTCGTCTGTGTGCGCTTTTACAGTTTTAAGATGCTCGCGTAGACCTTTAATCTATACCTCTGCCTTCCCATCTCTTTGCTTCTATAGCGCAACGGCCATCAGTTATCGTATCGGAATAGGTGACAACGGAAAGGAAATGATGGCAACGAGCCGCGGATGCTTTGATGGAGTGACAAAATTAGGACAACCTTGCGCTAACGGGCGGGCCTTAGTTGACACCAGAGAAGGTCGGTCGGGGGTTGTTGGGACAGCCGCATCATCCATAAAAATAAAAATAAAAAAATTATGGGGATTTACATGCGTGAACCTAAATCTAAGTAAACTATCTATATACTAAGACATATGTGCTACTATATACTATCTATATACTATCTAAGCAAACTATATATATATATATATATATATATATATATATATATATATATATATATATATATAGGCTGAGCTATTTATTTAATATATATTCAGGCTGAGCTATTTATTTATTTTTTTCGCCCGTCACATAAGTTTATCACGCACAAAGTTAGAGACGAGCCACCAGAGGATAGTAAATTTGGAATATTTAAGTCCAATCCGAGAGGGCTGCTTGAAAATCATTTGTTTAAAAGTTGAAACAAAGTTGAAAATCATTTGGGGGAGGGGAGTACAGACACACAATTCGTGCCATTTGTGCGGCCATGGGTACGTGCCATGTCTTGAAGGCTCATAATCATCATCATCACGACCATAGTATGATCGCTCGCTTCAAAGTGCCGCGGCTGTATTATCATCCTCCTCCTCTTCCTTAGAGTGAGCTTCTGACTGAGGTTTCCTTTTAACAACGCTACCAGCGAAGCTCTGGACTCAATAAACTAACCTCGACTCCCAATAAGTTTTTCTTTTAATTACTTCAAATGAGAAAGGGACTTCTTTTTCTTCGTAAAACAACGTGCATTCTGCAGGGCTCGCGCAGGAGCGTGGCCGCAGCTCAGAGCCGCTTCTTGCCAATCTGCGCTTTGGCTGTTTTAGCATCTCGCGATTCCGTGTACGTGAGCCCTACGGCGACACTTCCTAGCTCCGAATATCATGAGACGCAACCAACAAAAGCGTCGTCAGTCCTCAGGAGCACCGCCTACCGCTTCGACCAGTCTTCCGGATGTTTCGTCACCGTCAATACCTTCACATCGCCGCGAATCGCTGCCGCAGGTATCCGAGTCGTCCCTTCCAGTAGCCCCTGTCCCACCACCAGACGAAAGCTCAACGGTAAGCTCTGAAACCGAGTCCGAACCGCCACCGATGGTTGCCCTGTCGGCGACAAAAGCCGATTTGCATTACGACCCTCACCAGGGGCCACCGCCTGCCGTTCGCAAGGCAGCCGCCGCCTTCAAGGCCTTGAACAGCACCAACGTGGCCAGCGCGTCTCATCAACTCTCGACCCCGAGTCCTACATCGTCAGGAACGGCTATGGATCTGTCTCCTTGCACGGACACCGAAGAAGAGGTCGGCGAGGCGCCCGTAGACGCAGTCCAACCAATGGTTGCTCCCGACGCAGTCTTCCGTAAGGTGAACCGTGACTCCGGAGTGGCACCGTTCATAGTCTGCTTCCTCATTCTGGTCGCGTTGGCGATCGCCGCAGTGCTCTCCGTCAAGGCGGTTCTGCAGTTAGGGATCGCGGACAGCGAGGACGGCGGCTCGCACTTCTGCTGCGCCGAGGAGGTCAAGGCACTCATCAAATACGTCAACGCGACGCTGGACCCCTGCGACAGTTTCTTCGAATTCGTCTGCTCGAACGTCGCTCAGCAGGACGGCCTGAGCAAGGGACTCTCGCCCTTTATTGCCTTGAGCCCGGAATTCGAGCGCAACGCCGTCGTCGAGTCCAACACACCCCGCAGTCCGGTGGGCGCCTTCCTGAGGTCCTTGTTTGATTCTTGCCTGAATGCCGGTTCGGACGAAAACGCCGTGACGGGTAAGCTGGCAGCATTCCTCGTCGGCGCGGGCGGAACCTTCCTGCGACACGCGGGAACGGCGAACGCGCTTGCGTTCCTCTTGCTCAGCAACCTCAAGTACCGAATTCCCTCCGTCGTGTCGATTTCACTGACGGGACACGGTGCCATTTCGATTACGCACAACACAGACTATGATCTCAACGATGGCAAGTTCCAACAATGCCTCAATCGCTCGTTGGCCAAGTTCAACGACTATGCTGAGAAAGATGTCCGCGTGGAAGAGGTGAGCGCTTTCGCGAAGGCCCTGCACGCTCGTTACCCGGCAGAGGTCAGAACCGAGCACTACTCAGGGGCCAATCTCACCGCGCTTTTTCGGAAGTGGAATCCTGTGGCGGCTCTAAATATTATCTCCATAGGCTTGGACTACCTCACCGAAGTAGTCGTGAGCGGCGCAGTTCAGATGGACGCGCTTCTCGACGCCCTCAGATCTCCCGAAAACGGCACCGGCGGTGTCGGCGCTGCGTACCTCCTCGCGTGCAGCGTGTGCGGCGCCCTTGTGGAGCTCGCCTGGCCTTCCGTGCACTCCAAGTCGAACAGACTCGCTTTCTGCACGCGCCAGGTCGAGCTGCTTCCCCTCGTTCGCGACGCCGTGTACTCGGACGAGTACGTCACGCCGGCCAAGAAGCTCCAAGTGACTCGCGTCATCAACGCCGTCATTGAGACCGTCAAGTCGGACTGCGCTGCCAGCTCGCTCTTCGACTCGACCGACACCGGGCGGCTGCACGCCCTGTTCGAGAGCATGTCGCTAGTCGTGCCCGGAGAAACGGCTCGTCCCGACGTCAGGGAGGCAAGCCTGAGGGAAAGCTTTATCGAGAAGCTTCTCGAGGGACGCGCGTACGAATTCCAGGCACAGCTCGCCATGGCGCGTTTGGGGCTCCCGGTAAGGAACGGCGGCGCGAACACCGGCAAAGGAGGACGCCCGTACCTGTTGCTGCACAAGGGAGCGAGCATCTTGGTCTCCCCGGCAGCCTTTGCCCTTTTTCGGGACGACGCCGCGCACACCGACGCCTTCAACACACCGATAATCCCTTGGGCCTTGGCCGAATCTATCTGGCGGTTCATCTTAACAGGGACGACTCTGTGGTCTCAAGAAGCGAGAGTTCGCATTGAGAAGCTCGTCAACTGCTTTCGGAAGCGCTACATGGCCTCGCCTAGTAGTAATGGGCAGGAAACTATAGGCGATGTCGACACGGTGGCGGGTTCTCTGGGCCTCTCTACGGCGCTGAGAAGCTTCTCTGAGCGCCTCTGGTACAAGGTCGAAGCGGCAGGGAGCTTCTGGAGCTTATCGCACAGCCAGTTCTTCTATATGCGTGAGACCTTCTACCGTTGTCCAGACGCTTCTGACCCGGCGAGCAGGAGATATGTGGATGTGCCCCTAAGGCACGATAAGGACTTTTCCAGGACGTTCCAGTGCGAAAGCTACAAACCCATGGCCACGACGCATGCTTGCAATTTCCCTTGAAGTGATAATAATTAGTAAAATAACCAATTATGCAAAACGGCAAGAAAAGCCTCGTGGAACTTTTTAAAACATTATTTGAGACAGTCGATAGTAAAACCACAGCGTTCGCGTTCTGCTGTTGAAATTTGTTACTGGAAACCAGTGCACATTGCAGTTACGCGTACTCGCCGTTTGTTGGACTAACGAAACAATAGCTGTCTTCCCTTTTGCTAAGAGTGCTTTTTTTTTGTCATGGTGTCATGGTTTCAGATTTGAGTTTGTGTGCACACTATATATGGCACTTCACTGCCAAATATAATTTCTGTGCCAATAATGATATAGTCGATCACCTGCACCTGACTCACCGATACCATTACTGTGATCATATAGTCATATTCACGCATAGTCACCTGACTTACGGTGGTGACCTGTGCGTAGCATGCAAAAATACTGCGCAGTATACAAGGTGTTTTGCTTAAACCAAGCTTTAAAAATATGCAAATTCCACGTAGCTGGACAGAACCAAGGAAACAATTGCGCCGCGGTAGCCCAGATGCTATATGGGCTTCCGCTGCGTAGCTCTATACGTCGCAGGTTTGCAGTCGCTTGGAGATGCTCAGATTATTTTTTGCATTCCGTCTAATTACAGAATTAGTCTTAATGAACTTCTCAAATAATATAATTAGATGAGAAGTGCCAATGGGAAAATTGTAGAGCAACATAAAAACTTCTGATACAGCTTTCTTTGTTCAATATGTGCTATATAAAATAAGCTCGCGGATACACGCAAATTTGGTTTTGGCTTCTAGCGCGAAGTGAAACACGGACACAGAAAGGAGCAGACAGGCAGGCAGATCCTGTTTGCTCCTTTCTGTGTCCGTGTTTCACTTCGCGCTAGAAGCCAAAACCATGTTACCGTACCAACTCGCCCAACTGTCTATCCTTTTGCATTACACGCAAATTGCCTCGAGTGGTCAGTCGCGCGGCCATTTGAGCCTCTATGTACCTGCAACCAGGTACAGGGAGACTCCCTAATGCCGCCGCGCCCACTGTAGGTGTTGCACGGTCTCCGTATCACTGGGAAATGTTCCGTTGGACGTAACATGCTTCGTTCGACGGAATGTCGCATTACATATCCCAAGGTACATAAAAATGTGGTCAGTCTCCATATAATCATAGAGCTTAAAGTGCAGTAATGAGAGTGCATGCGCCGCGGTAGCCCAGGTGCTGTGGGCTTGCGCTGCGTAGCTCTATGCGTTGCGGATTTAATCCTGGCCGCGGCGGCCGTATTTCAATGCAGTTGAAAAGAAAAACGTACGCCTGTACTTGCATTTAGGTGCGCGTCATTGAACCCCAGGCGGAAAAAAATTAATCTGGAGTCGCCACTATGGCGTGCTTCATAATGGGTTCGTGGTTTTGCACGCAACACGTCAGAATTTAAATAATGAGAGCGTGAACGTTACCGTGGTGATCCTTAGGAAGAGACGATGGCCAGATTGATGGCGCATAATTAAAGAAGAACAGAGTGACGCCGAATAAAATAGGTAGATTGCAGCCGGTTCACGTACCCATGCGTCCTAGCCTCTTCTTTCCTCCACGTGAAGCCTTGCGCTGTGAGCCTGAAAAGCCCTCGGATGCGAGCGCCGTGATGGGGTGAAGGAGTCGGCCACGCCCACCAACGAGATTGCTCTCTCTCCATGTGAATGGAACGGCCCGAGCAAAGCCTGCCAGCCGGCGCTAATTTCAGAGGTCATGGCGCAGAGCTAATACTACAGTAAACAAGTGCGTTCTACTTCGATGCTCGTGTAAATTCTCGGCAGTGGCGTAATCGTGTTGCTGCCGAAAATTGACACCGATTGTCAAGGATCTGATGGTGGGGTAGTTCGCACTCTCCGAACAGGAGGGGATGGGGCGACAACAAACCCACCCCGCGTGCGTTTAGTGAGGGTTCGACTGCTGACCGGCGATAAGGTCCACGCCTGATCGACCGTGAACCAGAGAGGCATGAGACGGGAGGCGACGTCGTACAACACACACACTCAATTTAATACACTAAAATCATGTCCGAGACATACTCGAAAAACATACAAATTACCAGTAGCGGGGCCTAGTTCGCGGAGAGCGTGCGGGTCACACAGCAGACGCCCTGACGCCACTCGCGCGACACTAAGCCCACCACGTGGGAACCGTTAACACTCGCGAAATACAATAAAATACGCGACACAAATACAAAATATCCGCGACAATAAATAGAGCAGCACTACACTAAAAGAACATAAAAGAATTAACACTCGATGGATAATTAAACGAAAGATTAAACGAGATTGGAAAAGAGAGTCCGGCGGAAAGTTGTGAGAGCGGCCTGGAACACGAGGCTTATCTGGGGCGTGCTTGCCGAGGTCCCGATCTGAAGAGCGTCGGGCTGCTGCAACCTAGCTGCCGAAGATCCTGACGAACTTGCACCGTCTGTCGCTCGACCGGCGAAGGCTTCGGCCTGGAGATCTCAGCATGCCGACCACATCTTCAGCTGTTCCCCGGTGCACGACCCCACTCCTTCGTTCTCCAAACTGCTCTGCTGCTCGCCGAGCCCCCGCGTCCCTCCGCCGCGCCGAGGTGACCCCCGTGATCAACCCGTCGGGCGGGTTCGGGGACAATGGGGAGCGCTCTCCCTCCGCCGTTCAAGCGGCGTTGCTGCTGCTGCGGCAATGTCGGCCATCTTGAGAGGAGCGCGGGCATGCAACTCTGTGACACCGATAGCGAAGTAAAACACACTTGTTTAGAGCAGTAATAGAGTTTTCACGTGTTGGATATTCCGATACACTCAAGCTGACTCGGCGTTTTACCGGATGAGCGGAAGCACAAATGTGAGTGGGCTGCACAGTGTAGCCACCTGGTGGCGCAGAGCTTAACCAGACAAACACGGAGCTAATTTTGCAGTAACCAAGTGTATTTTACTTTGCTGCTGAAGTGAATTTTTGGAAGCAACACAATTACGCCACTACCGGCAATTTAGACCAGTAGCGACGTAGAAGACACTTGGTTACTGCGGCATTAGCTCTGTTGTTTGTCTCTTTAGCCTCTGCGCCACCAGGTGGCTTCACCGTGCAGGTCGTTCAGGTTTGCGCCTCCGCTCATGCGGTAAAACACCCAGATTGCGTTTACCCGAATACCGTACGCACTAAAACTCTGTATTAGCGCTCTGTTTGTTTGAAATCTGCGTCACTAGGTGGCTGCAGCGTGCAGGTCATTCTCGTCACTCACGTTTGCACCCCAGGTCACCCACTATTTCGCCAGATATGGCAAAACGCCCGGTCCGCTTGCGTTTATCTGAATACTGGACGTGACAAAACTCTCTAATGTATCGGAGAGTCAAAGTTTTTAAACATTTCTGAGAGCGTAGGAACGCGCTATGCTGCGGTCCGATTTTGTGGCGGTAAATTGACAAAGATCAGGTATTTGTGCCTACTTGCAGATGAGACTCTCGTCTCTTCTGTATGGGCAAACCACCTGTCGGACTCCTTGAGTATTGGGCTCGATGTTGGCGAGCTTGATGATAGTTTCTTGTATGTGGTCGCTTCTTAAGCTCTATATTTCTTTCTTACTTCTCACGTCAATCGCACCTCTACTCATTTGAGCCGCTATAACATACTGGATGTTGGAATTTCTACGTCATTGGTTTCCCATTTGTCGCTCCGAGTTGCTGTAACGTCCTTCATATTCTTGCGTCTTGCCTGGATTCTGCCTGCTCGCCGCTGGAGCTTCCACGTTGTGTTGCCTTGCGAAGAGGCTCTTCAACACATCCTGTGTGACTGTCCTGGCTACAATAAACAGACACGATCGCTTACGCCTGTGGTTGACCACTTTCATCGCAGTCAATTGACGGAAGAAACCATTTTCGAATGGCGTCCTCATAAGTCATCTCAGCAGCTGGTGACGAAGGCACTGGTACAATTCTTGAGAACAAAGACAGCGGGAGAGACATCAAGGAGAGGAAAGGTAGGGAGGTCGACAAGACGACCGTTCGGCTTGCTACCCTGCACAGAGGGCAAGATAAAAGTGTGAATAGAAAGAGGAAAGGGGGGAGAAAGTGAAGAACGACAAGCCTGCCAAAAGGTCTTTAACCATTAATTGGCGATTATTGTGCTGCACTTGATCTTGTGCTGTGGTAGTGTGCAGTTATCGTTAGCGGCTGTCTCTCGGCCTTCTGAATCTTTCTGTCTCTCCCTTAAGTTTCCAACCCTCCTTCCCCCATCCCTCAGCGTATAGCATAGCAAATCGGAGTTTCTGTTCTGGTTTACCCACCACTACTTTCCTCCTTTCCTTCACTCTTTCGCTCTTCACGTGGCGAATTACACAAACCGAGTTGTGATCTTGTTTGTTTACTGTCGAAATTAAAGAAAACCTCCGTTGCACAGCGCTACATCGACAAGGCTGAGGAAGAGGAAAGTTGAACGTGCCATGTTATTGTTTGTCACAAATTAAAAATAAATAGAAAAATAAATGAAAACAACTCGGGCTAATGTGCAGTCGTTAAAAGCGCCCTAGCTGCCTGCGACAGCCGCAGCTTGAGCTCAGTGCCCGTAAACCGATCGTCGTCTAATGTGGCCGCCGCTCGCGTGCGACTAAGCAGGTGTGCCGGTCTTAGCGGCTTTCATTTTATTTTTTTTGCGAGCACTTTGTGCTCGAGTGGTTCGTGCTGCTCATTGCTGCATTTACGCCGGCGCGCGTCTTCAGTTGTATGATGTATGGCCAAGGAGGAGACCTGACGTCCAGTTTGTGTCCGTTTTACGAAGCCGCAAGCAGCGGCACAGGCTTCGGTGCGCGTCTATAGGTGCTTTCGAATGTTCCTTCGTAGCGGATTGCGTGCGTTGCCAGAAAACTTCGGTCGCATCTGTTTTGTCTTGCGTTCAAATAAAACAAACGAATTTTGTTCGAGGTTTCTAAATTATTATTTTGAGCTTGCGGCAGCGCAGGGGATGCGTGACCATGACGGTTGTGGCGGCAGCCAACACATCGTGTATTGTGTCGCAGGTGTCATTGTTGTCATGATGTCAGCCTGATACTGAACGTTCCACTCTCGAATGTGAAGTGGCGCGCAGGAGCGGGAGCGATGAGAGAATGCGACCGCGTAGCGATGAGTCATTTTATGACAAAACACGCGCTTCCTGGACGGATGGATTCATCAGCCGATGAAATTTCCCTTTCCCGCTGCGCTTACGGAGTGCAGCTCGTGCTTTCGACAATTACAGAATGGCATCGGAAAGAAGATCGGAAAGGGGAAATAAATACGTCAAAGCATGTCGCATTTGCGTCGCTCCATGAAACTTCATACTAACATTACCCGAGGGAAATCTGGCGCTATAGATGTTTGCGCGTGCCAGTACTTGGGTATTTGTAAACTATCTGCTTCTCTCTCCGAAGAACCTTGTGTATTCTTATATCAGCCTTCTTGGGAGGAGGGTTGTCGGAAGGTGTAATTGTGATCCGGGGCTGGGATCTTGTGTCTGCGGTTTCATGCATCTCTTTCTACTTTATTCTTATTTCTTTTCTTCTTCTCCGTTCTCCAGTGTAGGGTAGAAAACTGGATTTTTGTTCTGGTTACCTGCCCATTTCCTTTTTTTCGATCGTCTCTATTTCTTGGAAGAGGTGGGGGGGGGGGGGGGAGGGAGGGATATTTCATTTCTTACTCCAGAGTATGTGCGTAGTAAGAATGTCATTTATTCGTTTGATTTCTGCCATATTCGGCTTTCAGAATATTCAAAGAGAAATCGTTCTATAGAATATAAAGATAATCGTACATTGTGAGTCTTACACTCATAATAGATTCAGCGACACGGATTGCGGTACGGGCCATGGTTCAATTGTGCTCTGTAAATCAAACCCTGAAATGAATTAATTGGGAACAGAGACACGTACCCGCTCAAAATAAATGTTACGACCTGAGCAGACTACACAAATAACTGTGCAACAATAAACAATGAAAAAAAGGAAAAAGAAAGCTGCTCTGTCAAGGAATTCTGGCCAAATAGTTGAAAAAAAAAACAACCATCTACTAACCCCGGTTTTCTTGGTGGGTGAAGGACTGGAGTGCCTGGTTTCTCTCAAATAATTTTAGTTTGAAATTTCACGTGTGAGTCACCTCCGTCCAAGCATTCGTATATCAGCTGCGAACTAGGTCAGTCGCTCCCGAAAACATCCGCTTTGAATACTTTAGCCCAGGTCGAAGTCACTACGGTATGATCGCCGACGAAAAGAGTTCCATCGGTATGCATTAACGAAGCGTGTGTATGAGCAAATGCGTGTTATAGGCTATAGGCTGTAGTGGGCTGTGAGCAAACACGGTATTCCAAAGTAGGCTGTCGTGGCTGTAGTCTCGGTTTGGAGGCACTGACGCGCTCATCCACGACATATCGTGAACCATGACGCACACACGTCGCGATGACCGATCTGTCTCTGTCGTCCGGGACAGCCCGCGGCTTTGCTGCGTGCACTGCTCGCACCGCCGACGGTGACCCATTTCTTCCTTGCTTCGTTCGTTTCCGTCTAGCTCGTGCACTGTAAGGCCGCGCGTGTACTGCGGGCCTTGAAATTCGCACTGTTGTCTTATCAGTGTCGTTCTGTGTAGTGTGCCTATATAGTGCATCACGTGTTCGCGACCGTCGCCCTTGCAAGTTAGTCTCTAGGTCCTCATGTGGGTTATTGGTAATGACTGCATGCACCGCTCTGCATACAGGGTGTTTCAGCGAACACTTTCGAAAATCTTTAAAGGTTACCTGTGGCACATGTCACAATTCTAGTTCGTGAGCTGGTCTACTCGAAGCGGCGGACAATACTCGCACAAAAAATTGAGATCCAAAATCGACTAACTAATAGCAAATCACTAATTAGGATTTTAACTATTTACATTAGGGCCCGTATTGCAATTTACAAATTCTAGCCGTGGAATTCGCAAGGCGGATCCACTAGGAACGAATTGTCAAGATTACGCCAGTTTTGAGATTCAAATTCCCGAACTTTGCGGAGAAATGCACTGGCGTTCCAGTTAATTTGTTAACAAAACGTCGTTTCATACACTGAAGTACACAAGTAACTGGAACGCCAATGCATTTCTCCGCAAAGTTCGGGAATTTATATCTTGAAACTGGTGTCGTCCTGAGAATTCGTTCCAAGTGGATCCATCGCCTTGTGAAGTCCACAGCTAGAATTTCTAAATTGCAATATGGGTCAAAGATAATTAGCTAAAAGGTTAATTAGTGAATTCTTGTTCATTAGTCGCTTTTGCATTTCAATTTGTTGTGCAAGTAGTGTGCGCCCCTTCGAGTAGACCGGCTCATAAACTAGAATTGAGCTATCTGCCACAAGCAACTTTTAAAATATTTTGAAAGTCTTCGCTGAAACACCCTGTATACATCGGAGGTAACCGCACTCAGTCGCGTACAGCGCGCGACAGTGCGACAGGACGTATAGGAGACCGATGGGGACAATATCATCATCATCATCACCATCATGATCATCATCATCCTGGTTACGCTCACTGCAGGGCAAAGGCCTCTCCCATACTTCTCCAGCAATAGACATGGGGACAATAGACGAAGAGCAAACCTAGAAACACGGGGTAAGTGCGGCGCTTTGGGCGCAATGCGTCATCGCTTGCAGCTCCGAGCCTTTTTCTGCTAATTAAAATCGGCCAGAGCCCAAAGTGCCCTCTCTCTCTCTCTCGTGTGAAGTACAGAACGCACAGCAGCTGCAGCGGCGTCGCACACTCTCGCGATGGCACCTGAGGTATACTATAACGGTCGCGTTTTTTTCTTTTTTCATCGCGCAATTTAAATTTAGAGCGATGCTGCTGCTGAGTTCCCTCCTAACAACAGCGGGGGGGCCATCGGTCGGCTAGTTTCGCAATTGGTAGTTGATCCGCTCCCTCAGCGTCGCCTACTTCTTCTAGGCGCCGCGCGGAGGAGCAGGCTAAGAAGCAGAATGGCCGAAATGGCTCTTGCGTTGCCGTATGTTTAGTTAATTGTTTTACGACATTGCCTAGCAACTGAGCGCCGTATTTGTGAAGGCAAGCTGTTACGGCTGTAGTTATATGTGTGCGCGCCGCGTCTTCCCGTAGTGCAAACGTAGACACTACCCACAACTGTTTTCTCTCTTTTTGAACATATATGAATGATATATATATGTCCTTGCTTCTGTATATATAACAACGTTGCACACGTAATGATATGCTGTCAAATACAGACGCCATTTACGTGCGCTTCTGGAAGGAGGGCCATATTCGACTGCTCAGCGCTACTTACCAGTGTTGTTTCCTTTCTCTTCGGTGCTTACCGTATTCGGTACAGTTACTTTTTATTTTTATTTACTTACGGAATACTGCAGGCTCGAAAGAGGGCCTAAGCAGGAGGGGCAAAAGTACATAAAATATACCCAAGCAACGCGTACAAATATTAGCACATAACAAGGTCATATACCTAGCAACAAAGAGGAGTAATAACTTAAAAGCAGAAAAATGAAAAGAAAGAGGCACGAACCGCACAAATATTAGCAAATAGCAACATCAAATGCAGGGCAATGAAGCGTAATAACACAATGATATATGAAGTTGTTTACGCACTTGAAACACAGCCAAATTGTCAAAAGCATGTCACACGCGCAGATATACACACCAAGAAGAAAAAGACAAACTACATTTTACGAGGCCGTTACTGCAGCCAACGAGACACAGGATAAACGAAGACAATAAAAGAGATAAGTGTAGGTATAAATTCGCAGTACAATAATGCCACTGATGTTAAACACGATAACACGAGCGACAGCGGCTGTGCGAAATCTTACGAAACATTAGCAAATTTTTTGAAGGCAGTGCCTTTTGGTGCAGCTCTTTTTATCAATTAGAGGAATCGCCTAAACTTAAGAGGAAGCTTTAGCTTGGCCCAACTCCGACGCGGCCTATTCAAATACATGTAAAACGCAAAAACGTTTTTCTGGGATAACCCCCTGGACTGTTTCTGATGAAATTTGTTGTACTTGAGAGAGAAAGTTAAATTCTAGCGACTGTTGGAAGCAGAATTCTGGTTTAGGGCTTGCATTCTGTTAAAAAGATTTTCAAATATTCGACAGTTAAAAAAAAACAGCACGAAGTTTACAAATTCATAGCTATGCATCAAGAACAGATATCGCGGTTGTGTAAACGGCATCCATTAGATGATTCAAAGCGGACAAATCCGATATGTTATACAGTAAAAGCTCGTTAATTCGAACCCCAAGGGGTAGCCGCTTCAGTTCGAATTAACGAAAGTTCGAACTAACGAAAGTGAAGGAGAGCAACAGTACACTGCGACTTGGAAGCAGTAGGGCATGTCAGAAATTTGGCGTGTCAGAAAGTGATGGCGTGTGCCGCGGGCACACGCCATCTTGAAGTCGAAGCTCTGGGTCCGACTGTGCCACACTACCGATGTCCACCGAAACGAACGTTAGCCGAGGCTTAACACCATCACAATGAATCGCGATGGCCGATACCTCCTAAGCTGAAAACAGACGCGCACAACCGATGAAGACTGCCGAGACAAAGACGCTGAACATGTGAAGGTGGCGAAGGCCCTGATTCGTTGGTTCTTGATTGCAAGCGCAGCTGCGACGCACTTGATTCGCTGTGTTACGATGGCGCTTGCCGTGCCATCTCCGCACAACATTAGCAGCTGTACAAGATTTGCAAAGCCTCCGAGATTCGCAACGGGCATGAGGTCTCGGAGGTTACGTAGAACGGAGAGGCGGCAGCCGCCGCTGCCTTCTGGCTGGCCCCGCGTCGGTTAGATTTTTTCCAATTTTGCCTTCTCTCGCCGTTCTCTCCGTTTCGGAGGCAATACAGCCTTGTGTGTAGGCAGTAGGCGCGTTTCTCTGGCCGTGTGCCAGGCGAGCGTAGTTCGAATTATCCGTGAGGGAACCTTCTCGCGTTCGAATTAACGGACTTTTTTATACATACACTTCTGTGGAGCTTGGCCGGACCAAATCGTACAGTTCGAATTATCCATAAATTCGAATTATTGAAGTTCGAATTAACGAGCTTTCACTGTATTACATATTAGGTGAACTTCTTACGTTGTTTACATCGATTTTGTCAGCTTTAGATGTACTATTAGATTCAATTCACGGAATTGTATAATCATTTTTTCGTTGTTGAGTTACAGAGTTGTAAACTTGATAGTCTTGTTTTCTGAAAATTTTTGATTTTTGCCAATTTTTAATAAACAATTGACAACCTAACTCAAAAGTTCGAAACAAACAGTCACTAGATTTTGAGTTTTTCTTTTAAATGCAACAAACCCCGTCAAATTTAGTGCAGAGGTTGCCGAGAAAAACGAATTATGCTTTTACATGTATTTAGATAGGTGCACCCGAGCTAAAGCTTCCTCTTAATAGAGAGATCAAGAGGTGTTCTGACATTAACATCGTGGCAAATTTTGCAGTGTATAGTAAGATTTCAGCTTGAAGAAAAGAACGGGAAGCATGTTTATCACAGCAGAAGGTCTAATTATAATTTGACAGATTGTTATCAAATTTGTGCTGCGTGTTTTTGGGAGTGCCTATCACCAGGTACTTGTTACATAAGTAGACGACAAGCACCTATAACAGTTTGTCACCATAAATGGTTAGAATTAGGGACCTGAATTTGATGAGGTAATGGCCAGTCCCACTCGCTGGCAACCGCTTCTTCTAAAGTTCTCCTTTTTCTTTTTTTTCTTTCTCCTTTTTTGTTGAGACGGTTACCGCTTGATCTGGTCACCTTCATCTCACGCATATTGCGCCTGACTTAAATATAAATCGTCAATTCATAATTCCTGTTTTAGGACGGTGACTTTCTCTGAACCAGCGACGTTCAGCAATGTAATCATGGTGACGAAGCCGTAACGCTTCGATTGAAAGTCTCCAATACAACGCAGAACGCTGCTTAGCCTTTGTTGTCGTACATTGCTTAATTCTGTAATATTATTACGAGCCACTCATCCTGCGGACGAAGAAGACGTTTTGTTTCGTTTACAAACGCTGGCGTATATTCACTAAGACGTTGCACAGCAGACGAGAAAGAGGATAAGCTGTTCTGTTTTGTTTTGTTTTGTTTTGTGAGATCTTTGTTTTGTTGTGTGCCACTCATTGCCATTTTGTAAATATTGTAGATAAGCCCTTTTTCACGTCTCCCCGTAACATCTTTGGAGGAGGTTCGGGGCACAGCTCGTGTTCTTTATCGTCTGCTGTGCAACGTCGTAGTTAGTGGGTATGGATGGAAACAACTTTATTATGCACAGGCGTTTGTAAACGAAACGAAACGACTTCATTGTCCGCAGGGTAAGTGGCTCGCAAAATTAGCCTCCGGCGGCAAAAAGTGTTGGCGTACGTGATTTCACAGTCGAAGGAACGTTCCTTATGTGACAAGCTGCCAGATTGCACATACCGTGCATTTAAAAACATTTAGAACACTTAAGAAAAAAGCCTAGAATTTTTCCCGAATCATGTACGTCACTATAGTGAATTATCTGCCCAGGCGGACATCATTTGCTAGAAGAAACAAAGCAATTCATTCATTAATTGAACTTTGAATTGAATTAATTTTGTTAGTGAAAAGCCTTACGGTACATGTCTGCGTGGTGAAGTTGTAGGGAATTGTCATTAAAAGTATAGTGAATGCAATCCAGCTTCATTGTGAATGCAGCCCACGGGCCGAATTCCCAATGCTCTTCGTTAGCAAGAGCTGTTAGCCGCTAGCCATTTGCCTTTGCCAATTTGCATCACAATTTGCCATTGCATCACAATCTCCTAGCAAGTGCTTGTGCCAGCTGAAACCAGCTAAAAATAATGATTCTGGAAAGGCAAAAAGGGCGACGTTCATGCGATGGCCTAACAAAGCAAAAGTAGCGATGCAAAATTTACTGCGTATTCTTGAAATTCAAAAACACAGCGTGCATACTATACTATACCGTTGACATCGGAGCAATGAAAATGGGTCCGATTGACGTTTCCGGTTGATGGTTCTTTTTGCTGCGTGCTTCTATCTCTCTCGCACGCACTATCCCTTGCATGTTAACAGCATGCGGCTGTATGGAGCGTTGCCATAGGTGTTCCGCAGTGCTCGGAGACCTAGAAGCGTGCATTGTGCGTCGCGACGGAGCAGGAAAAAAGTGAGGCGACCGATATGCGTCGCTGAGGATGCAGGCTCGACTGTAGCTTCCATGATTTTGCGCAAATGTAGTACATAAACGTTCGACGTACCCGGGCGGCATGCCGCTTTATCCGTGCGACTCTGGCACGTTGCTGTGGCAACGATGACTGTAGGCAGGCAGCTGCTAAACGTTCGTTCTGGATCGTCGCACGGTTGACGTCGCGTTGTCTGCTACGCTGGTTGCTTCACTTGTGGGCTTTGCTACTGTGTTGACTGTGTGTCCCTGCATAGCCTCGTGTCTCGTCAGGACTTCTCGGATAGCGCTGACTCTTTGCGGAGAACGTATAAATGAGGAAACGTTGCTGAAATTTCGCGACTGGACGCGTTTTTTTTTAACCTTCCAAAGCAAGAAGAAAACATTTCAAAAAATACTAGCACCTGCTTGTGATAGAGAAAGACATGACTTTGACGTCTGGTCACAGGTCTTCGTCGGAAGAACGAAGCGGAGACGCCGTCTGCTCTTCCAGCAGCAACAGCGCCATGACGGTTGCGGTCATCACAAAAGATGGCCTGGCGTTCGGAGCACCGGACAGCGGAAATGGGAACCACGTGAAACATGGAGATAGACGTGAGTATACGATCGAAAATTATTTAAACCTACAGTCGTTGAAGCTACTATGACTGCTGGAGTGATACAATGCTTTCAAACATCAAGCATATTTAGTACATCTCAGCGCTAAGGCTACAACTTTCTTACTTTTATTTTATTCCTCTTCTTATACATATAACACGCCTCCGCGACTACCTGTCACATGTGCGACCTTGCGCTCACCAGAGAAGTGCCTTAGTTTTCGTGTAGGAAATATCTCAAGTAAATATCTGATTCAAGAGAGCTCGATAGGGTGGGTGCTGTGACAGGCAAGATATAACGTCATTTGTGTAGAAAATCGAAGAGAACATTATCGGTGCATTGTGACAAGACTTTACGCAACGAAGCTTGCGTCCACGGTTTATCATGACAGCTGACGGCAGCTTCCTCTTAACTGATGCGCGAGCAGTTAGTCCAGGCGAATTACAGTGTTTATCAGGTAGGAAGAAAGCTATAGACTGAACTTCCTGAATACACACGTTACGGGGCAGGCGTAGCAGAAATGAATCGATAGTTGCACATACGTCAAATGTTAACAGTGACAAAGAAAAGAGAAAGAGGAAGAAATAACGAATATTCTTTCACGCTTGCATGGCTGCTTACCGCAGTTCTCTCTGACACTCTCCTGGCACATCTTTATTTCAGTTTTATTCTTTGCACAACAGTAGTTTAGGCAGGTGAGATTAATAAATACTCTTATGAATAAGAGCAACGAAATAGCTTGAGCAAGGAGAAAGAAAAACAAAGTGCGGCGATCGAGGGTGCGCGGCAGTTCTTCGTTTTCTTTCTGGGATAACCGGCGGCTTAAGACGTGATGCACTTTTCAGTCACTATGGTGTGGTCAATCCCCCCTGAGGGTGCGAGCCATGTTTTGAGGCGATAGACGTAGTAAAACCTGATTGAGTCAAGCAGGCTAGGTGACCACTGGTCGCCGCCAAGTTTCAAAAGAGGTGCCATAGACATCATCTTCATCATAATCATAATCATCACCATCATCGTCGTCATCATCATAATCATCATCAGCAGCAGCAGCATGACGCAGTCGGAGCTAAATGTAGCCTCTCGCTCGACGTTCAGTGAAGCATAGCTCGGCATTACGTTTGTCGATCCGATGGGGAGTGGTCGCGTTTGAGAGAGCTCACTCAGCCACAGTAGGTGCGATCCACCAAACTCTAACCTGTGCTCGTCATGAGTTACAAGGCCTACAGTGACATCCAAGGTTGCTGTTTCCTGGACTCCATGTCAGTCTGAATGCTCATGTGTAGCTTTCCGGTGTAGCACAGAAAAACAATGTTCTCCGCGTCTTTCGCTTTTAACGTGATTAGAAAAAACGAGAACAAGGCGAAAACAGGATCTAACGTTTCGACAAGTGGACTTGTCTCCTTCAAGGCAAGACAAGTAAAGAAGAAGACAAGTCCACTTGTCGAAACGTTGGCTCCTGCTTTCACCTTGTTCTCGTTGTGCTCGTCGTATTAAATTTCTATCTCCCGCCTTCCCCATGTTTTCTCTCTACGTGTCCAGTATAGCTTCAAGCTGAGTTATAACTATATTATTCTATATTATTTCACTTGTTTTCCCTTTCGCGCTTGGGAAGGGGGGTGAGGCAGGGGGAGGGGGGCGCTCCGCCTACATTATCGCCAGGATGGGCAGGTCGAGAGCGGCGGATGGTAAAGAAGAGATAGAATTAACGGACAGGCATGTTTACACTGTCCTGGTCATGATCTATGCAATGAATATAAATGATCATCTACTTATTCTGTTTCGGCTTATTGTTTTACGCCACCATCTGTCGTGTACACGTTAATGCAAGTTTAAGTATGAGCATCGCTGCACATTATAGCACGGGATAATCCAGCAATCATTAGGACGGCAACAATGTTAATTCCAAGCACTGGCAAGTGCGGAATGTTCCTCTGTAGGACATGAGTGTTTATACTATACAAAGTAAAAAAGTCAGAACGTGATAAAAAAGCGACATAAATCCCAAACTAGCGGAAGAATATTCTCTGTCGGCAGTTAACATAGAAACATTACACGTGGAATTTAGACCTGTGCGAAGAACAGCTACGTCACGCAGAATTTAAATGTAAATACACGGAGATTAAGAGATAGAGAGATACGGAGAGAAAGGAGCTGCGGACAGAGTTTGTTTTCATATCAAGGTACACTAGCTGCCAATAAGGTTCGTATGGGGACGCAGTTGAAAACATTTATTAATTAAGTAGATGCTGATTATTGGCAAATTAGAACCAGTGAACTTGAAGTAGTCTTTCTCCTCTTCAGTGCCGTCTCGTAGACCTCGCGTACGGCCGGAAATGTCTTGACAGAGGACGCGAAAAACGGGGACGTGTTATAGTGCGTTCGCGAGCTTAATAAACACTATGGCCTCAAACAATGAGTCAGTGCTGATACTGCAGTGGTCGTGCATGTACAGCCGTGTCGCCTGAAAGCGAAACATGATGCAGAAATGAAAAAAAAGGAGACATGGCAGAGAGCAGTTGGCTCAAACTGTTTCACGTGAGCGTGCAAGTGTGCCAACTGTACACGCCGGTCGGACACGTGCTTACTGCATGTGGCGTACACCTGTAGCGTGGCCGACCTTCGTCGCAATGCGCGGGCCGCCATAACGCGGTTGTTCCGAGTGTGGGACGCGCGTGGCTTTCCTTTTAGTGTTTTCGTCGTGGACAGAAACACGAGGCATTTTTCATGGAAACCGGAATAGGAGCGTCATAGCTCAAGGGAAAACATATGAACGTATGACAAACGTGGCAGCTTTTCTGAAAAAGCCTATCAGGAAAGTAAACTAGGCAACCGTGCTGATTTACGTTTGAAGGGTAGCGCGACAGTCGTGCACCGGACGAAAGGCGCAGAACGACCGGACAACTGGAACGTCTCGTTATTCTTTCTTGTTTCTTTCTTTGTTTTCTTCGATTTGGTGGACCCGCCGCGAGTCATACGTGGGGAATAAAAACAAGGATTAGCAAAAGGCATCGAACACTGTCTTTCCTTGTGTGCAGGCTTTCGAGCCACCTCTCTAATAGAAAAAAAAAAGAACCTATGACGACTGCTTTGAGATAACGGTAAAGGTTGAGGCATATTGGTAAAGACTGATTCGTTGGAGTTCCCCCCTCGTGAATTTGGCGTCGCCCTGACCACGCACGTGCCGTCGACGGGAACAGCTGCGCCGCACGATATCAGCACTCATTTCGCTACGCCGTCACCAACGCTGGGGTTATTATAGCGCCTGTTCAGCTTTACAGACGCAGTGCTCAGTAATGTCATAATAGCATGGCATGTGCAGAGTCCGGTCAGGCAATAATAATAATAATAATAATAATAATAATAATAATAATAATAATAATAATAATAATAATAATAATAATAATAATAATAATAATAATAATAATAATAATAATAATAATAATAATAATAATAATAATGTGATTTTGAGTTATCACATTGGAATATCGGGTCTGTCAAAGCTTTCACAGAGAGGCTTGCGCGACAGGACCCCGGACACCATCGGCAAGGAGAAATTGTAAGACATTAAACAGGATTAATATCACTCGTCAGTAACTAATGAACGAGATAGAGACAGAAGACTACGTGATCATATTACAAAGAAATGAGGTAACAGTCGACAAACAAAGAGACAGCATTGCACGAGTCAAATATGATTGAACATATTACGTTGCGTGCGCTTCGAGGTCGCAGTGAGCATATCGTCTTGGAGTTCGTTGTACATCTGGGGGAACAGAAACGCACATTATAACTTTGCTATATCTAGTAGCGTGGCGGGCCAGAATAAAACGAGGAACTTTTCGGAAGTGATCGAGGCGCAGTGTAGGCGTGTCTGAAACCGGAGTTCCTGAAGTGGCGCGAGACAACTGCTTGCACAAACTGTGAATTGAAGGAAGGCAAGCGTTGAGCCGAAAACAGTTCTGAACTGTTCGCCACAGAAGAATTGTAAGTGACGCTTTTCAGAATACTCCTCAAAAAGGGATCGATTTTGCACGGCCGACAAACAGAAGAAAATGCAAACACGGCTATACCGTACCTCAAAACACTGTACACTAGCGAGTGCATAACCGTTCTTTTCACTGACATAGGAAGAAAAGATTTGATATTAAATAATAAACATGCAACACATCTGAGTATAGTACATATGAATGTTAAATGGCTGTGCTAGGAAAGGTCATTATCAGTAAACACTCTGAGGTATGTTATTGAATTCACATACTCTATTCGAAAGCAATGACATAAATGTTTGATGTGTGAGTGCAGAAAAAAAAGAAAGAAAAACAGCGGTACCGTACTAACTCCTGCCTTTAGCGGATTTCTGAAACACAAAACTTTCGTTTTCGTTGAATTGATGATATCTTCTGGTTTGTGAGACGTCAGTGACGACGCGCTTTGTAAGCTTTGTGAGAAACTCTCGCGCACGAATGCGACGCAGTGACTTTTTCGAACCCGTGGAAGAACCACGTAACACGAAGCACCTTTGCAGGCTGAGGTTTTGTTCGAAACAGGGTTTTTGCCGATCCAACCCCGAGGGGAGGAGGGGCGCAGCGGGGTTTGCGAGGCCTCTCCCAGGCGCACACCCAGTAAAGCCGGGCGCCTGGCCGGGGTACGCCTGTGCCCAATTTTACCGGTGGGTATCCGGCGGTGGGTTTCGAACTAACCACCTCCCGCAGCCGAGTCGGACGCCCTAACCGTTAGACCACGGCTGCGGTAAGACCATTATTTTCAAACAATGCCATTTGCATCGCACACATTTTCTTGCAGCAAACTGATCATCCGTGTACTACTACTACTACTACTACTACTACTACTACTACTACTACTACTACTACTACTACTACTACTACTACTACTACTACTACTACTAATAATAATAATAATAATAATTGTTTTTTTGTTGTTGTTATTGTCGTCGTCGTCGTCGTCGTCGTCGTCGAAGTGTCTAAAGCTAGTTTGAGCGTACGCGGCAACAATGCAGTTTGTCGCCCTAAACATATGGCATAATAGCGGATCCGTCAGGTGAACGCTTTTCTTTTTATTTACCCAAATTAACAATTTTGAGGCTGTGGTTAATATTACAACTAAATATAGCACGTTCTCAATCTTCAGTGGTGGCGATGAGGTAATGTGTCCGCCTGTCACACTACATTCCAGGGCTTGATTCTCCGTCGAAACGTACTGGTTTTCTCCTTTTATTTTTCACCCTTTTTCTTTTTCTCTAAAACCTTTTTCAGCAGTGTCTCTGATGTGGCAAAAACACTTTCGCAACTTAGATCTCAAAATCAGCCACTCGACAGCCAGATATAATGCACCGTTGGTTGTTCTGGCATGTGTTCTATAGTGCATGGAAGAACGGCGCAAGAAGCTTACTTAAGCACATGATCCGAGCGTCCGATGTGGATGGCAGTCCAGCAACAGTGGTGACGCACTTTTTCGTGCCCTCTTTCCTATAGACATTTAAGCTTAGGTCGCAAAAAGGCATTGGCTACGTCTGGCAAATAGCCACAAGCAAAAGAAAAAAAAGAAAAACAAAGAACAATACATTCAACGAATTCGTATCCAAACCAGGTAGTCAGCGTAGCAGTCGGAGATTTCGTCGCAACGCTAGCAGAATGACGGACTTGCGATAGTTTGTCTTCTAATATTGGCTACTGACTACAAACTGTTCAGATTTCTGCTGCATAATTGAGGCAGATTTCGGTGTTTGTAAAAACGACTTCTTATGCGCTTTACGAAGGTTACCTGTAACGTATTGAACACAAACAGCCACAGCACGTTTCGTTATAAAAGCGGGCCCTGAGCCGCGTCAACATCAAAGCTAGTTAATGCACGTGTATTCTCGATTACGTGTGCCCTCCCCCCCCCCCCCCCAATCCCATTCTACAGAACCTCAAATATACGGTATTCGCTATTTTAAGTATACCAATCAACATCAAAGTAGAAGTGTGCATATTCGACTGATCGCTGCTAGAACACGAAACAAAATTGCATAGTTTCGTTGTCTGCGGGCGGGACTCTACGACGTGGGAACAAGCAGACGAAACGGAAGTACATTTGCTACGGTACAAAGTAAAACAAAGACATGCAGACATTCGGCTTGTAGGTTTTATTACTTCTCTGAACTTTAATTTGTCCATTGAAGGAACGGATCAAACAAATAACTGCTGTTGCCTTCAATAATTCACAAAGTCACTAGTTACTGTGAGTGACGTCACAATACTGCGAATTACGGAGGCGCGCTTGTGCCAATGACGTCGACACTCCGGCTGGAGGAGCGGCGCCAGCGAGGAAAAGGGCTCATGTCGTTTGGTTTGAAATTTCAGCTGTTTTAGCTGCTCGTAGTGGTGTAATACATTACAGGCACGATAGTTAGCGCGCATTGTATGTATTGTGTTTGTCAGATCAAAATGGCCAAAGCTGTTAAGGGACCTTTAATGTCTTCGTTTTCAATAAGGCACTCACTCACTCACTCACTCACTCACTCACTCACTCACTCACTCACTCACTCACTCACTCACTCACTCACTCACTCACTCACTCACTCACTCACTCACTCACTCACTCACTCACTCACTCACTCACTCACTCACTCACTCACTCACTCACTCACTCACTCACTCACTCACTCACTCACTCACTCACTCACTCACTCACTCACTCACTCACTCACTCACTCACTCACTCACTCACTCACTCACTGTGTGGACCATGTACTGTCTATGTCATACATCTGTATTTTTAACGATGTTCTTCAGTATTTGCTCGGTGAAACGTTCTTTCTGGTTTTGTTTTTCGTAGTAGTGACAGCACAGATGGTGTCTGCCTTGGTCATTCGCAGTGTGACTGGACGTTCGCGTGTTCCCGATACATCGCGCTTTCACTATAAATGTAGTAAGCCAGGCTACGCCTCACCTATGTCATATTTTATTCCTCTACTGTCTTTTTCTTTTTTCCGCACTCGTTCCTTCTCTCTGGCGACCTTCGCTGCTGGGGTTTATTTTTGATGATTTGAATAGAAGACCCTTCGGTGGGCTATATTATTAGGATGTCATAATTTAGCGAACCGCGCGGTACAGTGCTGAGAGACAAATGATGTGCAGAGTACTGGACCAGTTGGACAATCATCCACTTTCAGAACTGAAAGCTTTAGGCCAATGCTCCGAAAGAACATCCGCGTTGAAGGCCTTACTCGCGCTATTAAGGTTCTTGCGGTCCACGGGGCTTCACGACAGACTCTAAGAATGCCGCCCCCTACCGCTGTGTAGTGTACGCGCTTCGTTCGTGCTTGTCTTACTTTCTTTCTATCTCCCCCTTCTAATCTTTCTCTTTTTATCCCCCTTAACACTTCCCCCTGCGCAGGGTAGCCAACCGGAACTACCTCTGGTTAACCTCCCTGCCTTTCTCTGCATTATTTTCTCTCTCTCTTTAGCGAACCAATAAACAAGCAAGCAAGCAAGCAAACAATCAAGCAAGTAAACAAACAGACAAACAAACAAACAAAAACTAAAACGAATTAACAAATTTCCGGTCGTGCGTTGCACCTGGTCATTTTGGACCTGGTACACTTCCCTGTTCCCCCTTGCGCAGGACTGAGCGAGGCCAGCAGCCATGGCGGCCAGGGATGCTCGGTGCAGTGCCGCTACGTGCTCATCGTGCTGGGCTTCCTGGGCCTGGCCAACGTGTACGGCATGCGGGTCAACCTCAACGTGGCGCTGGTCGCCATGGTCAACCACACGGCTGTCCAAGAGACGACCAAGCCCAGCGACTGCCCGCTGCCCACGACGCGCCTGCACGGCGTGGCCCAGACGCCGGCCAACGCGACTGGCCACGGAACAAAAACAGGGCAACAGGTATAGGCACGCTGCCGCGTTGTGTGGTTTTACGTTACAGCGTGACACTGCAACTGCGGGGCAGACGTGAAGCTTTATTGACACTTTCGCATAAACACGGAGCTTGACAGTTGGCTTTGAGTGGGGCTGATTTGTAATGGACATGTCGGTCATAAAGTTCTCTTTCTTCTTTTGGGGGGGGTGGGGGGCGGGGGTGGAGGACGGAATTTCTGAAAAGAACAACTACTTATTTACTGCGCAGCCTGTGCAGATGGCTTCGAATTCAAAAACCTGCAGTAGATTTTACGACTTACAGTGTAATCGATTAAATTAAAAGCACCGGACCATAACGGAGCAGAAATTCACGTTTGACGTGGAACACTGTGTCACGGAAATTTTTTTTGCCGTGTCCATACACCGTTAGGGTGCGGGGGGGAGGCGGATTAGCTTTTTTTACGCTTCCTCATCATCACTTCTTTTATTATATTTTCCACTTTCGCGCTTTTCTTTTTTCACATGGACTGCATTGGGTTTGTGAACTCGGATTGTGAGCTTGTACCTTTTGCGTCACGAATTGCGAACTACTCACGGTAAATCGCTATTGAGTGCTCTTGCATTGCCATGGCTTTGTTCTTCCCAGATTGTTCCTCTTTTTATTGAACGTCGAAGCAGAGGAGGCGCCAACATCTCCTTACGTACATTTTATAATGATAATGAAAGTGCGCCTGCTTGGTTCGACCAATTTGTCTTCCCTCTATTAATGATAAAGTCCGCCGCTCTTTCATTATTCTCTTCAATATCAGGTTGCAGCGCTTTCGCTGCTGGCGCTGCGTGCTGACTGTTATCTTCTGAAATGGTTCTCAATGCCTGATATCGTTGCATTGGGACATCAACTATGCATATTTAAGCGAAGCTGTACACACCAGTTTTCCAATGAGGCTATACACTGCGGGAAATCCGCGTGCCTGCATCCATCACGCCGATGAACGTATTGCAAAGTTCACCTCATCGACAACGATTCTTTACAAGATACAAAAAAAATACCACGTGAAGGTGCGCATTATACTTAAGTTTGGTATGTATACGATAAAGGAAGGTGATGAGGCTATATAAAGACGTATTTCGCACTAGTCGCTCGTCGTGGGTTTTCAGTAGCAGGCTTGTAGTTTATGCTGACGACAGGTGATGACTTGCAAGTACTTATTTTTAAACTTTCCCAGAACGCTAACGAACACTGGTAGGTGCCGATTTCAACAGATTTTGTACAGTTACAAAAGAAATCTATTCTCTATTTTCTTGTGTTGTCTTCGTACGTTTAAATAGTAAGACCTAATAGTCAGCCACTTGACTTGGATCCCCGTACGGAGTTACCGTACGGAGTGGCGCTAGGCTCATTTTTGTCGACGTGATTTGCTTTTGGGGAGACGTTTGTACCCCTCCTCGGTTAGTGCTGACAGTGGCCGTGTCAGCGATAAATACGAGCGTGACTATGTAAGTAATCGAAGATTAAACCAATGTGAGCCTGGCAAATTGAATAAGTTTTGATGCGAATGCATCAAATTGCCCATTGAGCTAAAAAACCGATGTGTGTCGTCTGGACAATCGAAAAATGACGCCTCAATTCCCGTTGGCTGCGACGCCACGTCACGAGCACGCCTCGACGGAGAGGAGCGGGAGAAAGGGAACAACTGCTGCAGCGATAGAGCGCCAGGTGTTGCGTGATGGTAGAGGGCATCGCCGAGATGCCACGTTACCCTGGCATTCGCTCTCGGAAGCCTGTTTTATCCACGCGTACCCTGTCCGTCCAAGCGTCTCAACGCGCTCGCTTGCCCACGACAACTCGTGAGAAGTGCTTAGGTGTCCTCAGTGTCTTCATCATCAGCCTGGCTACGCCCACTGCAGGGCAAAGGCCTCTCCCATACGTCTCCAACTACCCCGGTCATGCGCTAATTGTGGCCATGTTGTCCCTGCAAACTTCTTAATTTCATCCCTCCACCTAACTTTCTGCCGCCCCCTGCTACGCTTCCCTTCTCTTGGAATCCAGTCCGTAACCCTTAATGACCATCGGTTATCCTCCCTCCTCATAAGATTCCCTGCCCATGCCCATTTCTATTTCTTAATTTCCACTAAGATGTCATTAAAGGGCCCCTAAACTACCCAGAGGTCGAAATTTATTTGTGGTGTTGCAGTTGTGCACGAGCCTGCAATGAACACGCAGCCGTGAGAATTTTTCGAAATGGTGTCTTAATAGCCAAGTTGCACGCATTTGGTGATCGATACGCGGCCCTCGCTCACTTAGCTCTTTCCTTTCGTGCGCTCCGTTCGTCGGCTGTTCTGCTCCTCGCCGAGTGCTCCTCAAACGTCACGTTACATACGTCATCGCCAACGCGCTTTTCAAAACACTGTCCACTTCCGGTTACCGCGGCTTCTCGCTTCTCGGCCACCCGCTGTTGCTGCCGTGCCCGCCCGTGTTCCTGCGAAGCGTGCCGCTATGCACCATGTGTTGCGCGCACGTATAGAAAGGCTCGCCAATATGATGAATCCGAACGGTGGCACGCTGTGCCGAAGCACCCTTGTTGGAGATGATGAACAGCCTCCGTCGCCGCCTTCCACAGATCGTGGCGACGATGTGGATCGGTACACATCCTGCTGTTTTCGCCCGCTGGCTTTTAGCCCGCTCCGCGCTAACGGCATCATCGATGCAGGTGCGTGCGCGGCACCGAAGTGGTGCCCACAAACAATTAATGGCCGTTGTGCTTTGCTTCCGGCGGAATTCCAATGTGTTCAAGCCAGGCATTGCGCAGGGCGTCACCGTGAGGCAGCCGGTGTAGCGTCGTTTCGTTTTTCCGATCGGCGCCCTTGCAGCCAAGCACCGCACACGGATGCCTTCTATAGCCAACGCAAAACACTGTCGGACTCCATTCTCGCAGCTAATCAGACCGCTAAGCACGACTGCGTTGAACGCGAGCGAACTTGCGCTGCGAGCCGTATAGTTACCGATTCGCAAGTGCACACAAGCGGGCAACGCGACGAGGAGGAGCCGGGAGCGCGCGCACGTGCTAGCAGACTAACCGGAAGTCGGAGCTTCTTATTCGACCGGTCGACAGCGTCTGCTTCTGGTGACATCGCCAAATGCACCATGGTGGCGTAACGAGGAGCGCTGGGGACATCGGAAAGGCCTGGAGAGAAGCACAGGATTGTTTTTTTTTATTTTGTGGCGCGCCCGCGGCACGTAGCGTCGCAGCGTTTGGCATCGTTGATCGTCACGGCAATCTGAACTCGATTCGCGTGTTTACTTGAAATGTTTAAAAAAAATATGGGAGGTGGTTGAGGGGCCCTTTAACAATATCTTCTTCGAGGCTGATTCATCTGAAACGCATACCTTTCTTTTTCAATGAACCACTGATTTCTTTAGCATCCTCATAATCCTTAAAAATAGACACGCTTCGTGTACGAAGTGCGCACATGAAATAAGTTAACAGCCATGAAGCTCGAGGAAGTTTGAAATGATGGACGCGCCAGCTTGGTCAGTGGATTTCGGTTAGTGCAATGCATGTAAAGCTTATCGCAGTCAGTGAAATCAGGAAAGCATATTCTTACGCGCGCGGCGGTTTCGCCTTGTCAATTCGACCCACGCGTGCAAAAACGCCCACACTAGCTCCTGTATCGATGTACAGATATCTCTTAAAGTAAAACTTGTATGTATGTAAGAAGTATTTACAATGGAACGACCGAACTGGATGGAATTGCAATAGAAACTCGTGAGTAGAATTAATCTCGTGACATGTTGATGATACCGCCATGCTGCTGCAAGTCTGGTTCCGAGGAATGGACAGAGTTACAATGTGTTATAAACGGTGAGTCAGCGAGTAAAACAGTACTCGAAAAGATGCCCATCCGGCCTAGAGAATGTGAAGGGAGATAATGATGGGTGAAGCTAGCAGAGGACTTGTATCCCGGCTTCGCAAGCCAGGTCACACAATGACATCAACATGCACCAGACGTCAGTCACCTCGGGCAGCTCGTTTAATCCAGACGGGCCTTCTGTGTTTCTTCTCCCAGTTCGGAGCATTTTCACAGTAAATGGTGGAGACCGGGGCTTCGCAGGTCCGTTCAGCGCATGTGTGCTAGAAACGCCGAAAATATTCGTGAAAAAGTCAAAGCAAGCAGGCAGCGAGTAACAACGAATCGAATCGCGTTTCGTTGAACTGCTTAACTTGAATATCTTGGCCTCTAGCGGCGGTGTCATCTCGGAAGGAAAAAAGTCGTAGCTTTTGGAGTCGCTGTCGCGCCTCGAACAGTGTAAGTCAGAATTACGCTTTAGATATTTTGTTTTCCTCCGTCAGAAAGACGCGCAAAAAGGAAATTATACAGGCACCACAAATTCGGTGTTCCCCAGAAAGTGGCATAGATTTGGCTCAAACGTTGTGACGAAGAATGTAATTAAGTTAGCAGAAGTATCACAGTCAATGATTTATTGCTTGAGAGCAGCTTGAGGAGGCCGCCGGGTGGCAGCGCTTCCACAATGCATCGCTTGTTACGAATTCTCAATGCACGATATTAATAAACTTCGTGGGCTCTCCTGATTGGCTCAGAACGTCAGCATGTGGTCGCTCCTGCAGGGATGTCTTTCTTTTTCTTCTTTTTTTTTGGCCCCATGTTGATATTGAGGACGCAGGCTTGCTTGCAGAACGTGCCAAACGGCTGAACATGCACTTGCAGCTGCGGGTAGAAATGCATTTATTTAGCGACCTAAAATCGGAGCCAGCAAGCAGGAAGCGCACGAATGTATAACGTCCGGTACCTGCTTTCTGTTCACTTTAAGCAACAAAACAAAATTACTAAGACAACGTATACTGTGGATGTTATTTATTACATATGTGGGGTCAAAACACAGGACACGGCAACGGAAATGCCTGTGACAGAATGATTCGTTGTGCGCAGTTTCCGCATGCGAAAGCTCTCTCATGCAATCAGTCTGCGCGCACGTTTTCAACTGCGTTCTTTTTTTTCTTGCATTTTTGGTAGTGCAACAAAAAATAAACGAATCCTGGCAGCCGTACTTGATGAACATTCGACAAGACGCAGTGAAGCCTCTCGCGAAGCCACGCAGATTCGCTGGAATCGTGCGGTATTCTGGAAGCTATCATCTATCAGTCCTATCACCAGCTAACTCCAAAGAAAATAGTGCTAGCTGAAGCAGACGATTATTTGAGTGGGAGATTATTTATTGCCATCAAATGACCCATGGGCTCTGAGAGACTCTGCGCATGAGCGGTGGGGGCTTAACACATGTATCGATAGACGAGAACTCGTTCCCCGTTCTCTTCATTTTGTAATGCGGGGGTTACCGCGTTATAAACAACACGGACAACAGAAGTAGAAGTGGGCAGGGCGCGCGCAGTCCTGTTGTCCGTGTGTTTATAGCGCAGTAACAAGCGTTTTATAAAATGAACTTTCACCAACTATGCCCAACTTGCCGGTCTACTGCAACCCGTTCTCTTCGTTCTTGTTCCAGCACACAAGGGCTTGGAACACGAGAGTTTTCACACTTCGCATCCATCGGAATACGGCTTCGGTTGCCGAGATTTGAAATGACCACTTCGCGCTCGGCACAGGCTGCTACGTCCACCCTCGGCGAGTCGGACCGCGAGAGGTGGTGCGGAAGTAAAAGCGAATGAATGAGACCGGTAACTGAGTGCTGTAATGTCATTGGGGATGTTTGTTGAAGAAAAAAAAATCGGCAAAATTAAGTGCTCCCTGTAACTGTGAAGTCTATTACTGTGGCAGCGTCACGTTGTCACAACAGCTAGACAGCAGCGCCATATTGCTTGTTCCTTCGTGAAACAATAGCTCTGGCTCCTCAAAACTTTTTTTTTCATCTGCTACATTATTGCTTACTGTGGTCTGCGAAATGCGCGGGCAGACGCCACTAACCTCGGTGTCTGTGTGGCTAACAAAAAGCCCGCCCAAAATTGCCAAGCCCGAATGTTGTGCGATAGCTGAATGCTGAGCCAATTGTTTCTTCGATGCTTCAGTTTAGTCAAATGATTGTTCATTTGTAGCACACGTATGACCCAGGGTTTCAACCTGGGTCATACGGACCCGACTCTTTTAGGTGCAAAAATATTTTCTTTTTCTGTTGAATGGTGTACACATCACGTTTACTAGGTCCTTTTCAGATCACTGATGTTCAACAAAATTAAATTCTTCGGATTCACGCGGCCAAACCACGATCTGACAAAGATACATGCCGTGGTAGAAGACAGTAGAATAATTTTTACCACATAGGGTCCTTTAACGGTCTCTATATCTAAGTTCACGAGCATTTCTGCAACAAGGTGACGAGTCGGGCTAGTTACCCGCCGTGGTTGCTTAGTGGCTATGGTGTTGGGCTGCTAAGCACGAGGTCGCGGGATCGAATCCCGGCCACGGAGACCGCATTTCAATGGGGGCGAAATGCGAAAACACTTGTGTACTTAGATTTAGGTGCACGTTAAAGAACCCCAGGTGGTCGAAATTTCCGGAGTCCCCCACTACGGCGTGCCTCATAATCAGAAAGTGGTTCTGGCACGTAAAACCCCATAACTTAATTAACTTAAGTCGGGCTAGTTGGTTATGTTGAACGGATCTTGAAGAGTACTGGAACAAAGACAAAATTTTACAGAAAAGCAGACAGGACAGCGCTTCAACATGAGCCTTTTTGCATTTCGTCCCCATCGAAATGTGGCTTGTGACCGTGATCGCACCCGCTACATCGAACTCGACCTCAGCAGTGTAACGCCTTAGCCACTAGGCTGCCGTGACTCGTAGACCACTGATGTGTGCCCGCCGCGTTGGCTTAGCGGCTGTGGTTTTTCTTTTTGGGGCTGCTAAGAACGAGGTCGCGAAATCAAATCCCAGCCGCGGCGGCCGCATTTAGATGGGAGCAAAATGCAAGAACACCCCTGTACCGTGCATTAGGGGCACGTTAAAAATCTATCGGGGGTGAAAATTGATCCGGAGTCCTCCACTAAGGTGCGCCTGATAATCAAATCGTGGTTTTGGCACTTAAGAACTCCATAATTCATTCATTAATCATTGATGTGTGAGGGGTTGGCTAGTGCATACAGTGGATAGTGTACAGTCATCGCATACAATTTTGCACTCAATACAGCAAATGCCAATTAAGTAAATAGCGTAGTGGTGAGCCCATTTGTCTGATACCGCACATTGCCTCCGGGGCACGCGTTTGATCCGTATTGGCGGTGATGGACGAAGTTTTCTTTTTATTCGCCAAAAAATAAACAGAATGCAGTAAGTCTCGTTATTACGGAATGAAATTTTTTCTAGTTATACAATGCTAGCTAAGGCTCCGAGACAGCGTTTATTGTTAGAGATAGCAACAAGTTGTACAGGAAAGTGGTCACAATCCAGGAAACGGGGGGGGGGGGGGAGGCGTAATAGGTAATTGAGAAGAAGAAACGACTTTTTTTTGGTGATCGATGCGGTCTGACACAATATGGTGGACGAGTATTAGTGGTTAGGTCATCACGAAGGTTGATACGATGCAACAGCTTGCGAAACAGACATAGTCGAGCTATCTTGCGGTGACATGCTGTAGAGTAGAAGCGGACATGTTAGCTTTTAGGGAATGTATAGTAGTGGTTCGTTTATATATAGTTCGAAAAGATAAAGCAGAATAAATTTTTGGCACCAGCTCTAGTGACGTAATCAGGTTTCCATACTTTGGGTCCTAAGATGAAGCGAATTTCTGTTTAAAAACCAGTGTTTTATTGAGCATTAAATCAGAGCATCGTGAGAGTGAAGCCGAAGGTAAGGGAGTTCTCTTACGACAATGGCACGCCGCGGACGACAACAACGGCGTGATGGCATAAGGGGAAGGACAGAAGGACACAGCAAAACCAGTTTCGAGCTCTTACTTGATCTCGTATTAAAAAAAAAATCCGATTCTAAGCATATCCCTTACTCGGGATGAAGAAGTGCAGCTTAAGTTCACGTTCTCGAGTCATAAATGTTTGAACAAGGAAATGACCTCGCCGAGATGAGCGAGCACCAATATTTGGTCGCGAGAATTTTCTAACCCCATCGATAACATACAAGCGACATAAGTAGGATTATTATAAGGCTTTCATAAAGAGGAGAGCACGAAGAAATATAAACACACACTCTGCCCGAACTTGCAGTCAGCCGACTGCAAATTGTAATAATTTCAATTAAAGCGGTGCAAGAACCTAATGGAAATTGAAGCAAGTATGAAAATTTCTTGGTGAGAACCTCATTTGTAGTAACTTCGGCCTAATATTTGCTTTCTTAGAAAATTCTTCAAAGCGAATAAGCGCTTTCCTGCTAAAATTGTGTTTTTCGTTATCCAATCTGTAGATTCGTATCAAGCGTGTTGACGCAGCGTTACCGTTCACTGCCACGTTCCACCTCTGCGATTTGTTGAAAGGTGATTCGCTCGTAGATGACATCCGGTGCCACAGTGTTAACGAAAGTGGTCAGCAATTTTCAGGCCATGGCTGAACGTATTCTGCTGAACCTTGTTGGAAGCAGCAAAATTTATTGTCATGCAGATGACGGTGACGTATCTGGTGGCAACATTTCAAATAAATAAACGAACAACTAACCAAAACTTTTTTTTCCCTGGTACAAGAGTCACAGACTTTGAGAACGTCTGCAGCGTATTACGGTTTATTAGAGCGCCTTAACGTGTCGCCACTGTCGCCCTACCCGGATGCTCTTTCCAGTATTTCTGTACATGCCTAATCTAGTGGATCTACGCTATTCCAACACTGCGGTACGTAGTACGCTTCGCGTATGGTGAGGACCAACACCTTGTATACCGGGTGTTTCTACGAAGACATTAAGCAATATTAAGAACAGCCGTTTTGAAATAAAAGGAGAGCTCCTCCGGAGACATGGTGTCAGTGGTAGCGATCATAGGGTGACGGGCTATAAGTGGTAATTAGTCAAGCATATATTTAATAATTAACCTTTAAACTTGTAGTTTGAGCGGGCTCATCGGAATTGGGAAATTGAAGCAAGCACCCTCCCCCCCCCCCCCCCCCCCCCTCATGATGGATCTGTTGGATCTGTAAGAGTGCGATTACCTGCGCAATTGTGGCACGACGAAATTTGGCTATCAAAGCGCGCAAAACCGAAACGGGGAAGCTGCAGCAATCGCAAAGCCTCGCCCCTCGAGCCTATATTCTGCTTACGTCCCCCAGCAGCGGCCAACCAGACTCAAGTGGTAAAAATTAGAGGAAGACGTTTCAACCAGTAGGTCGACAGCCACATGAAATCTGTCCCCAGGGATGGCATATCGTTGCCGCACCTGTTTCCAGCTTACCGTCAGTTGAAGCTGCATTCGCATGACACGCGCACACATCGTTGCACACGGTACCCTCGGTCAGCAGCCAGCTTCTGCTTCAGCTGCGTCAGGAGCACTGTGGATCAAAGGTCCGGGTGCAAAACATTCACGGGTGTCTTGACCCTCCGATCCAGCAGGAGCTCACAAGGGGCACGGCCAGTGACATAGTGGGGCGTGGTCCGGTACTGGAACAGTATCCGGGCAATCTGCGTACGGAAATCTCCAGTCTGGCTCTTCTTGAGCTTGTCCTTGATGGTTTGCTCCACCCGCTCGGCTGCACCATTCGAAGCAGAGTGGTATGGTGGAACTATGATCCTGCGGAAGTATTATCCGGCGGATTCCGTTCTTCGTCAGCCAGGTCAGGTACTCTGTGCTTGCGAAAGCAGAACAATTGTCGGATACGATGACGTCCGGCAATCCCTGGGTGGCGAAGACCTCTCGTAGCGCTGCGATAGTCGCGCCTGCTGATGGAGTGGTGACAGGTAGAACCTCCACCCACTTCGAAAAAGCGTCCACTACCACCAGGAAATAATGGCCCTTCAGAGGCCCCCCAATATCCTCATGAAGACTGGACCAAGGTGTCGGTGGGAACGGACAGAGGTCATTTCCACATGACGTGATGCCCGCTGATGCTCATGGCAGATTTGGCAGCTCTGCACCATGTGAGCGATGTCCTGGTCCAGGCCAGGCCACCAAACATGGGGCCGGGGCACCAACTTGGTCTTTTCCATGCAAGGATGACCCGCGTGCAGCAACTGCAGGAGCCTGGACCGGAGACTGTGGGATCACCAGCCTTGAACTCCACAGTAGGCAGCCTTGCTGCAAGCTCAGCTCGGCAGCCTTGTGGCTACAGGCCTGCTGAACCAATTCCTCCCCACAGGACACCGCCTTGACCACCTGAGACAGGACTGGGCCCCTGCTGGTCGCTTACGATACCGCAGATCTGGAGAGTACATCCGGGTACGTGTGCTCCAGCATGAACACTTCAGCAGGTTCTGGAACAGCATCAGGCACCTCTGGCAGGGGCAGACGGCTCAGGGCATCAGCAGGTACCAGGTTGTTTCCCGGTCGGTAAACCAGCTGGTAACTGTAAGCTGCCAGCCTCAAGGCCCAGCGTACCACTCGAGGTTATGCCTGCACGGGAACTGCCTTGTCAGGCCCCAGCACCCCCAACAGCGGCTTGTGGTCCGTGACCGCCTCGAACTTCCGGCCCCACAGATACTGGTGGAAGCGTTCGACACCGAACATGGAGGCCAGGCCTTCCTTGTCCAGCTGGCTGTCGCGTTGCTCTGCAGCAAGAAGCCGACGAGAAGCAAACGACACAGGGCGTTCCTGGCCAACATTGTGCTTGAGAGAACTGGCACTGTGAGGGGGATTGGGCACCACCACAGCGGCCGCAGGTACTGCCTTTTGTCTCGAACTAGTTGACCGCCGCTTCCGCCGACGGTGAGTCAGTCGCACGGGCTATCTCGCTGGCGTCCTTGGCGGCAGCTTCAATTGCCAGCGCTGCCTTAATGACGCCGTCCAGCGAGGGGTCGGGAAGCTCCAGGAGTCGCGTCTGTATGGCGGGGTTGTTGATGCCGCAGACGAAACTGTCCCGGAGCAGCGAGTCCAGCTGGTCCCCGAAAACGCAGGCACTCGCTAACCCTCGTAGCGCAGCAACGAACTACCCGAGCGTCTCTCCTTCCCGGCGGCTCCGGTTGTTGAAGCGGAAACGCTTCATTAGTGTGGACGGTGCTGGGTTGAACTGCGAGCGCAGTATGGCGAGCAGCTCACCCAGTGTCTTAGCATGCGGCGTGGCTGGCTTGAGAAGGTCAAACAGGAGACTGGAGATGCGCGTCCCGCAGCTGGTCAGGAAATTGTCTTGCTGTTTGGCCTCGGGTGTGTCGTTTGCCCGGAAGAACACGTGGACTTGCTCCTCGTAAACTGGCCAGGCGGACCCATCTCCCTCGAACGCCTCGAGCCTTCCGTACAGCGGCATTGCGACAGCAACGGGGGGCGGTGTTTCGCCGTCGCAGCGGCGTGGCACGATCCGTGGGTACTCGTCGCCAGTGTCACGATCCGCCCGGGTTCGTGAACGAGGGAGGGCTCGAGGCAAGAACCGCTTGGTGTGTGACTCAATTCTCTGGACAGCCGAAACGAACAGGGTGACGTGTGTACAGAATCAGGTCACGTGGCCTTTGACTGACGCTTTTGTTTCGTGTGCTGTCTCGGTAGGGTCAGCTCTACGAAGTATTTGGCGGTTCTCCCGTGTGGCCGTCGACGGCGCCGGACTTATGCAGGGAGTTTTAGCCCTACATATGCGTGTTACGGTGCTAAATCGCCCTTAATTATTGATATCATTCTTGATTATTACCGTTGATAAATTCATGGCGATATCGTGGGACGCTATGTTCAATCCTATAGTTAAATGTCAACAATTTATGGTAGTTGACTAGCGGAAAAATTTGCTCTGTCAAAGCCACGCCACGAGCCTTTCAGCGGGAGAGTGCTATCATGTCCCATGCGCGATATATCTACATGTATAACGCAGTTCCAAAATTGACAGATGCCTTCAACGTGAACTCGTTTGATGCCGTTGATCGACGGGAAACATTATTAGCATTTTCAGAAGGCACTTTAATTCATTTAATTGCGAGACGCCGTCGAAGTTTCACGCACGACGGGCAACTCTTCCAGTTAAAAATTGACTCTCCCCTGAGTTCCTGATGCCGCACAATGACTCAGTCTTTATCGCCCGATGTCAAAACATAGAGCGTGGCCCGCTAACGCATTTTTACAGTTACAGCGTAAACAATTCGGAGCCCCACATGATTACCTGCACTTTACAAAATTGATGTCAGGTTCGTATACATTCCGAAATCAAAAACAAGTTCATATACTCGTAAATTCCAAATCAAAAACAGGTTGCTCTACAGAACTTTGCACATGTGTTTCATCCGCAACAGCTGCTAAAGAGAACGGAAAATTTTACTTGGTGTAAAAAAATAAAATTGAGGTTATATATTAAAGAGAGAGAGAGAGAGAAAGGCAAAGGAAAGACAGGGAGGTTAACCAGAGATTATCTCCGGTTGGCTACCCTGTACTGGGGGAGGGGAAAGGGAAGCGATAGGTGAGAGGGAGAAGGATTAAAAAAAAAGGAAACTACACGCACACGCACGTACACACAAACTGTTTCTGTGGGCACTGTCACGCAGCCCGCAAAGGCGTTCCTACTGTGATGCAGTGCACCGTACAATCCTGAGTCACACAGTGAAGTCACAATCTGTCAGAAAGTCCAGTGTATTTTAAATACCGCAGCAGCGCCTTCATAGCCGATCGCACTGATGTTCGCGTAGGCCAGTGTCCAAGGATCTTGTTTTCTGACAGTGGGCGCTTGTCCAGTTTGTCTAGGGTGGCTGAGAGGACTGCTCTTTGCGGGTTGAAACGAGAGCACTCACAAAGAAGGTGCGCGATTGTTTCATTGCACCCGCAGAAGTCACAAAGTGGGCTGTCGGACATTCCGATAAGAAAGGAGTACGCATTTGAAAATGCTACTTCAAGCCACAGACGAACTAGAAGGGTACAGTCGCGTCGTGGAAGTTCGGGCGGAATACGGAGTTGTAAAGTAGGGTCCAGGGTATGAAGTCGTGCACTCGTGAAATCGGATGAATTCCACTGAGCTAATGTCAGGTCGTTTGGCAGTACGGCAAGTTTTTTCGCTGCGTCGGCTCTCGAAAGAGGAATGGCAACGCACCTGACGCCGTCATGGGCAGATCGGGCAGCTGCGTCTGCTCGATCATTGCCGTGTATGCCGCAGTGACTAGGCAACCACTGATATATGATATCGTGTCCTTCGTCAACTATGCGATGGTGTACTTCTCTGATCTCTGCGACGAGCTGTTCATGTGATCCATGGCGCAGTGCTGAGAGTACACTCTGTAGGGCTGCCTTGGAATCACAGAAGACTGACCATGCATGCGGTGGTTCCTCCTGAATGAAATGGAGAGCCGCACGCAAGGCTACCAGTTCAGCAGCTGTCGTTGATGATACATGCGACGTTTTTAGCTGTATTTCGATGGATCTTGTTGGTATCACCACAGCAGCAGCTGAACTTGCAGATGTGACTGAGCCAACGATGTAAACGTGTACGCGGCCGCTGTGCACCTCATGTATAAGTTGTAATGTGGCCTGATTCAGGGCAAACGATGGCATGTTAGCCTTTTTAGTGATTCCTGGGATGGTTAGGCGTACTTCAGGACTGTGCAGGCACCATAAAGGTGTGGATGGTCTTGCTGCAGGCATGTAGTTCATTGGAAATGAGGTGCGATTGGCAACAATCATACGACTGATAGCTGCGTGTGGCCTTTCTGCGGGTAGAGCGGCAAGGTGGTGAGAAGGTAGTCGGGCAACGTGGCGAATATGCGCTCTGAGAGCGTCGGTTACCAAGTACGTTGTTATTGGGTGACCTCGAGCTATGACAATCGTTGCCGCTGTAGACGCACACCTCGGAAGGCTGAGACACGTCCTTAGGGCTTGAGCTTGTAGTCCCTGGAGTACACGCAGGTTTGTTTTGCAGGTGTTTCCAAGCACAGGGAGGCTGTATCTTGCGAAGCCGAGGAACAAGGCGTTATAAAGCTGCAGCATTGATCGCACCGATGTGCCCCATGACTTTCCGCCAAATATATTAAAAGGAACTCATGAAGTCAACACGGTTATGAGTCATAGGTTTGATTCCATTGCCGCTTTCTCCAAAAAAAGAAAAAAAAAGAACAAAAAAGAACAGGATGGTAGCTATCGTACTGACGCATTCTTTCCCATTTGCGTCAAGCAGAACAAACATCTGCGGCGTCGCATTCCTTTAGTATGATGCCTGATAGAGAGTCACAGCTATGTAATGGTTTCAAAATTTAGATTTCGCCAAGATTTCGCAATCTTGAAAAGCTGTGCTTGCCTGCCGATTACATCTACCGACAATTTTCTTTGCTAAATATCAGAGGGGGAAAATAACGATAGCGTAGCGTACGCGATGAGCAGGCGCTAGAAGTGTACAAAAAAAAAGTGGTTGCAGCCAGCCACCTGCACATGTTGACAAAGTACAAGGCTCCGGTGGTCCTTTCTGATATACTTTTTTGTAATCGGTCGAGGTGAGTCGCACTAGCTACGTGTACATTTATTTCCCTTACCCCTACTGCAGGGTAGCAAACCAGACGCTCTTCTGGTTGATCTTCCTCCCTTTCCTCTCTTTCTTTTCTTTTATCTCTCTCTCCCGACATGGTTGTTATCGGTTCGCATGAACACAAGCGGGTCGTGTTGAGATACCGTCGTAACGGGTTGAGTCAGCGCGCCTATGCAAGGGGTGGTTGGGTCCCTCGACGCTCTTGGCAAGACTGATGTGCCGGGGTAAAGTCAGTCCGGCTCGGCGCCACTTCTGACAGGATTACCTCTCGTCGGGTTCATTCAAACGAAGGCACCAACACCGCTGCTTTCTTCAGGCGTTGGCGGTGTAGGAAGAAGGAATGGGCCTATTCGATACAGCATGGCGCACGCATTGAGAGAGTCATACCGTATATATGTCCTTTCTTTTTTTTTCTGTTCACAGAAATGAAAACTACGTTCCAAAACCAGTAAAAGATTGCAATGTGCGTTTGCTATGATTTTATTCTCTGCAAAGCGCGGGAAGGACAGAAAGGCACACAAGAAGGAAGGAAGGCTGAGGGACAACACACAGATGACGATTCAGTGCTTCTCGGGGTCCCCTCTGCCTTCGCCCTGTACTTTTCGCGCTATGCGGTGAACTACGTCATAGCAAGAAGTCAAAGTGCCTACCTTCGTTACGATCGCCTGCCTGACGTGCTTTTCTGCTTCTATATGCGTGTACAATGAGTACATAAAGGATACCTGGTTTGCGTTTTCTGGATCGGTTAAAAAAATTAAAAGAAAGGGAAGTAGTCCGTAGTGGGAGTCTGTGACGTTTGCCTTTTCTGATCAAAATCAATGGGGAGCCCTGTCATAGCCATAGCGTTTCTTTGAAACAATCGATCGATCGATCAATCAATTAATCTATCTATCTATCTATCTATCTATCTATCTAT
This sequence comes from Dermacentor albipictus, assembly GCF_038994185.2. Lineage (NCBI taxonomy): Eukaryota > Metazoa > Arthropoda > Arachnida > Ixodida > Ixodidae > Dermacentor > Dermacentor albipictus. The sequence continues at coordinate 89,397,515 of NC_091823.1, forward strand.
CTATCTATCTATCTATCTATCTATCTATCTATCTATCTATCTATCTATCTATCTATCTATCTATCTATCTATCTATCTATCTATCTATCTATCTATCTATCTATCTATCTATCTATCTATCTATCTATCTATCTATCTATCTATCTATCTATCTATCTATCTATCTATCTATCTATCTATCTATCTATCTATCTATCTATCTATCTATCTATCTATCTATCTATCTATCTATCTATCTATCTATCTATCTATCTATCTATCTATCTATCTATCTATCTATCTATCTATCTATCTATCTATCTATCTATCTATCTATCTATCTATCTATCTATCTATCTATCTATCTATCTTCGCGTTCGTGGCTTTAATTCTTGCAGTGTACCTTTCTGTGATACAAATTTAGCAACCTGGCCATCTTCCACTGTTGCTTGACTTCCCCGTCAACCCTCGTTGTCCCATTTTCTTTGGCAGGACGGCCCGTTCGTGTGGGACCCAGTGACACAGGGCGTCATCCTGGGCGCCTTCTACTATGGCTACATCGTGACGCCCATCCCCGGCGGACGGCTAGCCGAGAGGTGCGGTGCCAAGTGGCTCTTCGGCTTGGGCACGCTGTTCACCGGGCTGCTGTCCCTCCTTATACCGGTGGCTGCCCACGCCGGCGTCTCCTACCTGATCGCCGTCAGGGTGCTCCAGGGCATCGGAGAGGTGCGTGCGTCCCTGACAGCGCCATATTTTTCTTTATTCAGTGAAAACCCGCAGCAGCCAATATGCATTGTTGAGGGCGAATAACCCAGGATAAAACATCAACAGCGTTGCTACTCGCAGTTTCTGTCAGTAACTTGTCGGTAATTTGGAAAACTTGGTCTCTTCTGGCAGACCTGTAATCAGGCGGTTCTAAGCACGACAGAGCCGAAATTTCGCTTTGGTAATTTTACATTTGATACAAGAGCTTGAAGCGAACATTTTTACGAAGTTCGCAAAGAGAAGCCCAGCCTAGCCCTTCATATTTGTTGCGCTATCATACCGGCTGTACCGCCCCACAACATCTTGCGGCATTACATTGTATTTGCTCCAATGCGCATGGAATGGGGCACCTGCCACACAGGGCATGCGTACTCTAGTACTGGCCTGAAGTAGGCTTCAGAGAAGCTCAGAGGACCCTGAAACATGCCTCCCCACATGCTTCAGGGTCCTCTGAAGGAACCAAATTGAAGCACCGGCTTTACGATATGCGCTATCAGTGTTCTCAGACCAGGATCCGTCCTCACGAAACAACACCCCAATATACTTAGATGTCTATTCCTGCCGAATAATTATTTACAGAATTTTAATGCGATTAGCAATCTTAGCCTACTGCCCTCACTTTGGAGTGTTGCTGCTACCATCTGTGTAGACTCTGAAACGTCACGCTCACTCGCTAAGCACTAGCGCGTGCGAAAAGTCACACGATACAAAATAAAACAGCTTCAGGTTATCCCCGCTATGACGTCAGTCACGACTATATATTAAACCGGTTACGGCGCTTTCCTTGCCGTTAGGACATGCCGCCAAAGAGGACCTTATGAGCTGCCGAGTTAGTACAACGGACCCCTCATATGTGCAATTTAGAGCGAGCCCGAGACCTAATGCAAGTCTGAGAATGGTCGCTACCGACTGTAAATAAAGGCGTCTTAAGTAATACGGTGCGCCGCTACAATGCTTGAATGCTAATCGCATTAGCATCGACAGTCATCGTGAGATAGGTTTTGCCGAAATTTTTCGTTCCCTCTGCGTTTCTGTTTGCTCCGAAATTCTTTCTAAGAAAAGAAATAAAACGTACAAAAATAACATGATGTGTTCCTTCCGCGAAATCTTCACGTAGCCCTATTTCAAAGGCCGATCTTACAGATATTACTCATATGCACGGTTAAACTCAAATACTAGCCAGAAATATTAAACAAATAATTTCAATTGTACATATATTTGCTCTGCGAAACTTACAATAACATATGGAAGTAACTCGAGAATAATAAAAAAGCATGCACAGTAACTGCGGACTAACGTCCTAGATACCAGAAAAAGTTATATTGCTCGTATATCGCGCATTCTCTGTATGCCGTCTTTCGTTTGCCTCGTATTTGTGCTTAGTGCCGTTGACAAGGCTATACTTATGCAGCTATGACATGCCAAACAGCACCAGAGCAGTTTATATACATACATATATATATATATATATATATATATATATATATATATATATATATATATATATATATATATATATATATATATATAAGAAGCAGCATTGATCGTTAGTGACGGTGGTACAGAAATGTTGGATAAGTATAGCTGTGGCCTCTGAGTTAGCTTTAGTTTGACCTTCATTTAAGCGGTGCTTTGTGTTTTCGTTTCCAAAAGTCTTTATTGTGCTTTAATTTTGCTAAGATACGTACTCCCGCTCAGAGTGGTCTTTTTTTTTCTGCGTGAAAAGGTCGAGAAGCTGCATATTAGGGTGGGATACTCATGTTTGCACATGAAGTTGAAGCAGCAGATAAGGCTATTACGCCGCTGTAATTGTGGTTATGGTATCGCTGTCTCCAAACGCTTTCTTTTTCTTGTACACAAAGCAGAAAAAAAGTAGAGTAAAGACTACAACACAGTTAAAGTTGCCAGTAGGCAAACCATGGCGACGTAGGAGAAACCATGTCACAGTAAATGACTTGTAAGCACGAATACGTACCGCCGTTTTGGACGATACGCTGGCAGTGTACTCCCAAACTTCACATAATGCCACCAATGTTCCGAACAACCACCGAAAATTAAGATGTTCTATAACCCTTTATGATGAAGCATCTTCAATACATACTATACCATGAGAACATGTACTTCGTGCCCTTAGGTCAACGTAGAATGAGCTCCAAATAGCGATATGTGTTCTCTCATCTGCTGTTTGACCACGGCGGGGCTGCTGTGGAGTTGCTTCTCTGCATAAACTGCCGGTGGAGTTGACTTCTCCGCATAAACACGTTTACTAAGGAGGAGCATCCGTCGTTGCCAGGTTAAATAAGGGTGGCAAAGAAGAAAGCAAATTAATGTAGATAACGTAAAATACAGGCTTTAAATGCACATTATATGAAGAGCTCTATGCGCGGGACCATTAAAGTTCGATATCATAGCCGTTGAAATGATTTTACATCGAAATGACCGAATAAATACAAAACAGGCGACCCGTGATGTGCTGTTCGGCACGCGGCTCAAGCCGCCGCCTGCGGTAAATTTGCTTTACGAAATAATAATATCATCGATACGACATTATTAATACGATAGCGTCAGCGACATTAGAAAAAATTGCCATAGCAGTGTGAAATTTGCATACATGGTGAAGGACGCCGAAAGCACACTCAAAGGAAAATGTGGGAGTGGAATACGAGACAAAAATATAATAAACAAATAAATATAAAATAATACCTTCGGGAACTTAAGGCACAAATAAACGAAATGGGAAACGCAACAGGAGCTGAAATACGACTGTCGTACAAATGTCTAAAAGTGCTGTATAATATTTCGTGCAATATTTCGGACACACAATGCTCGAGACGAAGACAACATGAGTTAACCGAATGTGTGGGTTTAGGATGAACCCTACATCTGAGTGTCATGGAGACTCCGCTTTATCACATGAAGAAACGAACACGCACTGTTGCTGAGTTCTCAAGCTTGTAACGCTGCTGTGTGTGCTATGGCGAACACCGTCGTGCATTGCTCTCGATTAATATTTACAGAAAGCAGCAAAAAAAAGGAGCAATGCAAGCATTCATATGAACAACTGATGCTAGCTATGTCAAAACAATTTACTGGCTGTGCGTTTTCTTCTTCGTGCTATGTGCACGTTGCAAGTTCGATGTGGACTGTGTTCTAAACAAGCAACATACTCCGAAATTACGCGAGGAAACATCGCGTTCCCTTGGTCACTGCAGTATGTTTCCCTTTAGTAAAGTTCAAGTCATTCAGTGTTCTCTGTTGATTCTAGTTGGGTCTGAGACGCTGCCCCTCTCCAGGTAGCTTGTGTCACTTGCTTTTTGTCATCTCGCACGCCCGTAAATTTGTGACACTCGGTAGTCTAATCTTTTGCTGCGTACCGATATCCGGCAGGTCTTTAAGGACCTTCCCTTGCGTCAGTGATTGCTTTCCAAGGTACGCAACAACCTGCTTTAAGGAATTAACTGGAACATTTCCGCGACACTGATGTGTGCCCGCGCCATTAGCAGTGCAGCGCGATTGTGCATGTAGCATCCATCTAATCTGTTCTCATCTTCACTCATCCCCCTCCCCCCACCGTTTCCCTTTTCACCCAGTGAAGAGTAGTAGGTTAGAGCACCCGAACTCGTGCCGACCTCGTGCCGACCTCTCTGCGTTTCCTCAAATATAATCTACGTTGCTATTTCTGTCGCTCGCTTCTATACATCTCTCTTGTCTTGCCGTGACCTCCGTTCAAGTTTCCACGCATTGGTTTACCCGAAACCGCACCTGACAGGGCGTGACGTACCCGGCCATCGAGGCCCAAGTGGCGCACTGGATCCCTGTAAACCAGCGGGCCACCGCCGTCTCTCTCATTCACACGGGGGGCTTCTTCGGCGTCGCCATGGGAATGTACATCTCCGGGCTGCTGGCTGGCTCGGACTTCCTCGGAGGCTGGCCGTCCGTGTTCTACGTGTTCGGTGAGCGAGCTCCGCGACTCCGGCATTCCCGTTCCCCTTTTGCGATTGTAGCCGGCTTATTCTGTCATACGTTCTTGCAGTGTCGTTTGTGGGGAAAAAAGGAGGCAGCTTTCCTTTCTCGGTACAAAAGAGAGGCGAAGAGCACACGCGGACTGAAGTTCCGAATGTCGTGTCCGAATGTCGTGCCCGAGTGTTCCGAATTTCAAGTGTCCGAATGTCGTGTTTAAGTTGGTAGTCACACACTAGGTGCGCCACAAATTGGAATGCGCGTCGAGTGTCGCGGACATATCACCGCGACGCTGACCTACTAAGAAGTATAACAAGCGCACTAGCTTCGCTGGGAAAGCATCGAGTAGCGTTTGTTTTCAATCACAAAAACTGCAATGTCCAACCAACGAGTAGAGTAATTTAACAGCAGTTTGCGAGATGCGTGCCTTGGTTCCTTTGACCCTCGGGTGACTACGAGCTGAGACTTCCTTGCTTGTTAGAGTCTATTTAAACCAATATTTGTTCTTTGCAAATCAGCATCGTTGTAGAATACAGTGCTTTCTGGAAATGGGAATGGGAGAAATTTTACAGTGTCCTTGAGAGGGCCATGAAGCAATTTTTATACTCAAGGAGTGGCGACGATAACCTTATTTTAGCACATAATGCACTCAGCCTTAGCCTCCACAATCTTGTTAGCAGATGACGGTTTTAAAGGAGAATGGGGGCGGGGGGTTGTCAGAGATGTCCTAGAACAAAAAAAAGCTTTTTTTTTTACAGATAACGGCTTGCTGCCCATCTGACGGGTTGTTTTTACTTTTCTGTTTATTTTTTTTCAGATTAATTGCTGTAGAAAGAACGAAAAATAACATCGTTATATATCTGTTGTCTGTCTTAAAAATGGGCTCTTTTCTTTTGCCCTACTGAAGCTAATATTTACGGATAAAGATGTACACCTATCGACAACACTAAGAGAGTTTGTAAAATTTTCCACACTGGTTTCTGTACAAAGATCTTTTAAGACATAACTGGTCGGACAGGAAACAAATATTTGCCATGTCGGTTCAACTATCGCTTGTAGGACGGACAAAAAACTTGTTTTGTATAAGTATATACGTACGTTGTAATATGGCGAATGAGCCATTGAAACAAGTGCGTACCATCACTTTGTGTTTGCCCACACGGCATGTCGCCTGATTTATACTGAAAAAGCGTCGTTTCCTTGCCGAACGCAGGCTTGTGGACGTGCGTGTGGTTTCTATTTTGGATCTTGTTCACGTCCAACCGTCCATCCGACCACCGGTGGGCCAATTCCCGGGAAGTACACATGATCGAGGCGGACCTCGGCGAACAGAAGCCCACGCTTGTGAGTCACCTACTATGTGTTGTGCAGATGCATGCTCAAGAGCGACAGATAGCATTTGTTGGTCCCATAGGAAGTGAGGCTCCAGTTCTGGCCTCCTTTGGCAGGCTCATGCCTCCTGGCCCAGCACATTCTTGACATGCTGCACCAGAAGCGGTCGCCACCATATTTTTTCTTACGTTCGTAGGGGGAACACTCCACTCCTCCCTAATGTTTCTAGATCAGTTTTAATTGTCCTTTTCCTGCTCTCCTCCTCCTCCTCTGACCCTCCTCCTACATAGAGCGACGCTAGTGCCCCTAAAAGGTTCTGGACCTCTAAACACGCGCGCAAAAGACAAATATCTTCCAGTTTGTGTCGTACTACATTTCTAAACGTGTCAGCATTAGGAATGTCAAAGTGAAAAAAAAAAGAACGTTGATGTGAAGTGTGGGAGGCCGGTCACGTGGTCGAGGTATATATACCAGATGTTTCTACGAAGACTGCAAATAATATTTAAAACTAGCCATTTTGAAATAACAGGGTGGTGGCTCCAAAGACATGTCGTCAGCGGTGACGACCACGAGGTGACGGCTGACACGTGCTAATTAGTCATTCATCAACAAAAATCATTTAACATTTAATTTAAAACATTTAATTTTAGCATCCTTATCGTTTGGGGGAAACTGAACCAAACGCCGCACAAGTCACAGCAACTTCTGTTTCGAAAAAAAAAAAATGCTCTTACCCGCGGAACCATAGCACGACGATTTTCGGCTATCAGAGCTCGCGAAACCGAAACTAGGAGGCTCGAAGCGACGTTCTGCTTACGTCACCCGGAACCGGGCAGCCAGCGCGCTTCGGCTACACGCTGTCGCAGTGCTTGAACAACACTTTGCAATGTGGGGAACGCGGTTTAAATCCGAAAGCTCAAAAAGGTGTGACATGATGCCAACGCATATCTTTCAAGTTTACTGCTAAATGGCAATTGATTTGCTTGTTTTTTTTTGGAACTGCATTTCGTGAAACAAATCCTTATTCGTTCGTATGCTGGCTTAAACCATGCTAGGTGAAGAAACTTTGAAGCCTTTCAGAGACGCCAATGACCAGTGCGGTCACGTGGAAATACCACGTGATCGCACTAAGCCATTCGCACGTGGGCAATAGTGAGAGAGCGCGAAGATGAGGAGAATTGCCGCTAGATAAAAGAATGGCGCTGCCTTGAAATTTTTTTTTTTTAGGGACCTCGCTTCTTCACTGGCAATCTTGAAAGTATTGTGTTTTTTAAGGTGGGGTGGCGGAGCATTGCTACAAAATGTGATTATTCGGCGTATTGTTTCCGCAGTGTCTACACGTTAGGAAGCTTAAATAAATTTAACATGTATACTGTCGTACTAAAATGTGCGTGTTTTGGCTTTAGAGAAAGCGCACCCTTCTGATTGCGATTAGGCTACATGTGCAAAGTTTCACTTCCTGACTTTAAAAAAAGAAAATGCCACGGAGCGGCCTTCACACCATATTCCGTGCGTTGCTTTCCCCCAAAAATATGCACGATAATTATATATATGTCAGGCATCAACGTCATTGCGTGCAAGCTTTTTTATGCTTAGTTGCTCTTTGACAACGTGCGGGTTTGTCATGTCGCAGGCTCATTAACTGGTTCACTCAGATTCACTCAGGCTCTAAGCCACCTTGAGTGCGAGTCTGAATCAAGAAACATTTCATTCATTTCAAAGTAAAAGAAATACAGGTAAATAGATAGAACTCCAGAAATGAAAAGATTGCACTGGGACTCTCAATAAAAAAATTAGAAACAAAAAGCAGACTAATACGCGATAAGCAGCGTACAAGTATTAAGAGGATAACCAGAACCGATATAAGGACAATTTGAGTAAGTGTTCCAAGTTAGACCGAGTGCGTTCGAGTGAGTCGAGGTCAGGAGCAACGTTAGTCTGAATCGGAGTGAATTGAGATGAGTTGAAGCAGACGCGACTTGGAGCCGAAATGAGTGCCGGCGGGTCGGAGCTTACTTCAGTCTTAAATTCAAGCAAGTGCCAGTTACAAGGAATCTCCCTTGTTTTTGGGCACACGAGAGTTCATTCGAGACAAAGTCCCCATTATTCCAAGTTAATCAGGCCTTTTTATTATCGAGCGAGGTCGAGCATAGGACTCTGTGAATCTGAATGAATAAGTTATTGCGTACGTCTGAGCGAGCTCTAGTCACAATGGGTCCATGGGCCTTAGTGAGCCTGCGTGCGCATCATTTTTTATGAGCCAGAGTCAGAGTGAGTTCAGCTGCGTTTTGTTTCGGTGAGTTCTCAGTCTTAGTGAGCCCTCAGCTAAAGGTATATTCTCTTAGCACGTCTATGCGAGTTCTGTTTAATTCGTCGACCTATGGGCCGCGTGATATCTAAGCAGCCTACATTGAGAAAACGGTCTTGTTAGTTGAGTGTTATTCTCAAGCACGATCACAAGCAAGCATCACTAAATTCCTTTCTCGCGTGCATTCGGGGGACGTCGTGTATGCTAAGTCGTGTATCCTAAGCATACGCGTTTCTTAAGAACCCCGAATTAAGCACGTTATGAGTAACCGTTGTACCTTGTCTGTGCTGAGTACGCGCTTCTTCATTTGCGTACAGGCTCGCAAGACGCCGTGGACCAAGATGTTCAGCTCGACAGCCGTGCTGGGCGTGGTGATGGCGCACTTCGGCACCCACTGGCTGCAGTACGTGCTCGTGAGCGAGCTGCCCACATACCTGGGAACGGTGCTGCACTACGAGATCGACGACGTGAGTAACGTGATGGGCAAGTGGCACGGCCGGTTTAATTGTGGTTTCCTCTTGGACACAAGTTTGAATAGAGTAATAGGAACAGTCTGACAGTCTGCAAAAAAATAGATTTTTGGTCACTGCAGAAAAGAATAGTAATAATAAATAGGCTACGTTTCCTCTCAACAATAGCCTTATTCTCTCTCCCACCATCACACACGCAGTTCTGGTTGCGGATGATTTTGCGTAGCCATTGTCGTGAATCAGCTTCAATTTTGTCAGTGTCCAACGATTTACTTCTTTTTTCGTACTCTTCAATATTATATGCTTCACGCACGGTTTCAGTCATACTAAAATACATTCGATTTCTCGAAAGACCCACGTGCTACCAATCACTTCAACTTTTCCTAGATTTTTGAAGTGTCACTAATACACTGCGAACTATTTCGCTGGATCTTAAAGGGGTTGGGACACCAAATTTTGAGGCTATAAAAAGCATGTTGTAGGCTGCTTCCGTATGCAAGGACACCCAGAACGAGGTATCGGACGCTGCAAACATTTCAAAATAATTTTAATTCAGCTCCAAAAAGTCATTAAAAACTCCTTCTCGTAGTCGAGACCCATCGCTAGCGCGGCAGCTACTACGTCACAGAGGAGGAACGAAAATATTGACGTCATAGCACACCAGCACAAAAACGTGACGTATGATGAGTAGCGATGAAATGCCGATTACGGAGCCTGCTGAGCCGAGCGACCGAGCATAGCCTTTACTATGACCGAGATACAGGCATATAGAAATCCTTTCTTAATGCAAAGAAGGGGTAAGGCGTGCAGACACGGACACAGGGGGAGAGAAGTGGACAACACGAACGCCGCACGGCGGCCCGCGAATAGCAAACTGCGTGTGGCGAGTTGCCGTGCCTACGGGCCTTTGCACGTTTGAGTGTAAAACGGTAGCCGGCCGACTCCGAAAGGTACCAGGATATGCGGCGTTCGTGTTGTCCGCTTCTCTCCTCGCATAGTCGCATAGTTCGGCAGCTCGGAGCGGTCTCTCCTTCGCTTGGCCTTTCTCAAGGCCCGTCCACGTTACCGGCCCGGAAACTCGCCGCACGCCGTTTGCCGTTCGCGGGCCCCCGTGCGACGGCGGTTTTGCTCGCAAACGGCGAGATTTCCTAGCTGTAGAGAGCACGGGCCCGGGACCTACTTGTGCGGCAGCCGTACGGCGAAGCGGCCAATCAGCGACCGAGGAGTGGTCACTCTGTGCACCGACGGCAGCTTCACCGCCTCTGATCGTTCGGCGCCGCCGATATCGTGGCTAGGCCTTTTCCGGTTCACTTCGAAGCTAAAGCTTACGGCGCTTCGGAATGAATCACCGACTCTCACAAGCCGCAATATTTTCTTACCGTTGTTGTCGCTCTTTGCAATAATTATAATAATCGCGACATGCACTTCGAATCGCCAGTTGACCTCTGCTGGCAGAGCACGCGTATGAGCGAGCAGACGACGCAGCATAGTTTTACGTCACTATTTTTTGTGGCCCACGTGACCAAGCCATGTTGCGTTTCCTCCTCTGTGACGTCATAGCATCCCCCGGAGCCCAGAAACCGAAACCGAAATCGCTCGGTATAATAATGCTATTATTAAATTATTTATCGGATATATATGAATCCCGCTGTGTGTATCGTGCTCCCTGATGCATGACGCAACGTTTGAATCAACAAACGCATGAACGAAAATTTTGATGTCTCCACCCCTTTAAGTGCCTCAAGCGAGTCAGTTGACACTGTGTCTCTGTATTCTTTTTATTTTCATGATGTTTACTTTCGGCAAGCCAATATGTGCACTCGGCGCAGAGCATCGGTAAGCGGTGTAACGTCTTATTCCTGACAGAGAGATTGTGATGTCGTGCCTTATTATAATTAGAGATTGTTCCATTTTCTCGATATACGTCTTGCCAGAACCTGCCGAGAAGCGTGAGCCACTTCTAGAAGAATCCACATTTCCTTCCGATTCAGCTCTCGCCGCGCGCATTGTTTATTGTCTCGAACCAGCAGCAAACCTATTACGCGAAAAAGGAAAATTACATTGAGCTCACTTACGATAAGAATAGCCGTGCCACGTCATTTACAGAACATTGAGCCCGCCCCAGGAAGACCGTTTCGAAAGCAATGTGACCCTGCGTTACGACTCCGCATTGATTAACTTAACAACCGTGTTTTCTCCCACCACAAAACAAGCGAGCGATGATGATATTCCTTCAACATCTCCTGTTAAGGTGTCTTACCCGGTTAATCACTTAGTTCCTGTAGGACAGCACTGCTTTCATTATGGTTTTTCATTGTTTTGGTAAAGCTTGTGACGTACAAAGGCATTTAGTTGAGTTCATTAACGTTTTCATTAGCGTTTTAAAATGCTACTGTTGCTCCGGTGTATTTGTGTATCGGCAGGATTAAGAACCACGCCATTGAGGCAGAAGCTATGCGGAATGACAATCCTTAGCTGAAAAAAAAGCAAAAGCAAAATAAAACAATGCTAGCTCTTACAGATGTATAATCGCCTTGATCAACGGGACGTGGCTTAGCCTTAAGAAGAACCCGCTCATTAAAGCTGCAGGGTCAATGTATTGCAGCGACGCTAGCCAAGCAAGATAGTAAGATTGAGCTGTCCACTAAACTAGAATTTGTAGGCTGCGTGAAACGCCATGTATCTAAAGCGAATGCACTCTGCGCTTGTGCCACGCAGAATGGCCTCTACTCTGCGCTTCCGTACATCGGCGCCATCGTGTCTGGAGCTCTGTCGGGCATCATTGCCGACTACCTGCGTAGCCGAGCCCTGATGTCGCCGACCCGCATCCGGAAGCTTTTCAATGGGCTCGGTGAGTGCCTGTTCATGTTCTATCGCTGCTCACGTTCTATCACTCGCAGTATCCTGTCTACAACTAACGTCCCGCCTATTCTGGCAATACATGTAGCTCCGTGGAAGACTGCCAGGTTCACAATGCCCTGGGTCCCCTCGTACAAACAATGCTGACACTTAATTTTCCTATTAGTTCACATATACGACTGGCTCGCACTTTACATGACACACACTTGTGCATTAGTAGTATGCAGTGGAGCCTGACGTTTGCTTTGTAATTATAAAGAAACGACAACACAGTAACATAAACATGCATAAAAAAACTACGTTTAATGCTCCTTCTATACAAGCAATGACAGATAGCCGAAATACATACAATGAATTATTGTTTACTTCGTCTGGAAGCAAATACACGCTTGAACGAGAGGAAAGGAGCCGCATAGAATATGCTGATAAAACACTCTGAGAAATCGAGGAAGTTTGACTCACCACGCAAGAATACCGAGCGGAAATTTTTCGCCTGTGCTCCACACTGAGGCCTAAACTGAGGCGTGTCCTATAGCGATCGCGTTCGCTCATGAGAGTAAGTGCTGCGCTTCGAAGACGAACGGGATTAGTATCGCGGAGTGCTCCTACGAGCGTGCGTCGTCGTCTCCCACCCGAAAAGAATGGAGCAAGTTCATCTTGCGCCCGAGTTAACTATGCCGTCAGGTGGCGCTACCATCGGAACACTCGCGCTATCTCTCGTCGTAGCCGCGTAACAACAACACCTATTCCACGGTGGCCGATTCCTTCTGCCGCGAAAGTCACATGGGGAAAGCGAACTTTAGGAGACCCGGGAAGGTCGGACGTCCCCATAATAATTTCAAGTTCCCTCTGAGCGCAATGCGTACTGTTGGCACGTGCAGCGCACCTGGTTCCGTCGGTGATGCTGATGATCGTGCCCACGGTGGGTGGCTGCAACGGTCCACTCAGCCTGGTGCTCTTCGTGTTGGCCGGAACCGTGCGCGGAGTCAGCGAAGCGGGCTACATGGCCATCCCAGTCGACATGGCGCCAGACTACGCAGGTGAGAAACCTTTCTCTTAAAGAGATACTGTGGAGCTGTATTAAACGATATTAGGGAGATGCTAACCTTAATTACCGTTACCACAACCATTACCGGCAGGAACTGGTGATGCTTGCCTGACACAATCTTCGCGCTTGCGGGCACGCACGCACGCATGCACGCACGCGCACACGCACACCACAACGGTGCAGTCACACAAAACATGTTGCACGTTTTCCGGAATATAACACACAGAACAGCAAAGCGAGTACGTCCTCTGAATTTACGCTTCTGTAACAGGGTACTAGGGTCACTCTCTCCTCCTCTGACTTTAGGCGCTCGCGCGTTGCTCTTTTTCTCCGGCAAGAAACCCAGCCACTGGCGCCCAACCACGCAAGACGAAAGCCAAATGAAGCTGTCCGCTTTTAAACAGGGAGTAGTAGTAAATGGGTAGCAGTGGCAATACTTAATTTATCTCATGTCACTGCGTCCCCATTTAGTCCCAGACGCTTTTGTTAATAATCATTCTTACGCGGATGCTTGCTCGACAGAGGCTCGACGCAAGTGGCGTCATCTTGCACTTTGTTCGCCCGAAGGCGCATTGGCATTACTGGAATATCGACACCGGCGCGCGACACACCGACTGCGACAAAGCACTCTGCACACCGACTGCGACAAAGCACTCTTAATAAGGGCGAATGCCGTCGCCTCGAATACGAGAAAGAGAAAGCACGTGCACGTGGCTTTGAAACGCCGTCGTCGTCGTCGCCTCGCGCACCGGGCGCGTGCACGCCGCGAGGGGCCGCTGCAAACGCCCAGCCCTGTGCCCGGCGCGTTGCGCATTGGTTCACCGCAGCGTCCCCGAGGCTTCGTAGCGTCGTTCGACGGCCTGGCATCGTTTCCGGCAACCTTTCAAGCGACTCAAGGGCAACCCCGTTTTTGACCGAAGCACCTCCCTGTTCTGACCCAACCGTCAAGAAGCCACAAGCAGCCCTAGATCGCGATGGATGAGTTCACGCCATTCGAGACGCACCACGACTCGCAGCAGTCGTCGCTGCTGTTGCAGCAGCACCAGAAGTTGGACAGCTCCATGGACGACCTGTTCAACGGACCGAACCTGATCGGTGGTGGCGGCGGCACGTCATTGGAAGGAGACATAAACCTGCTGGAAGGATCGGCCAGCCAGTTTCCCGCTGATCTGCCCCCGAGCTGTTTCTCTCTGGACGACATGATGAACCCCGACGCACCTTCAAGGCCGCCACCTGTGCCCAAGGATGAGCCGGAGACCATACGCAAGTAAGAGGGACATTTTTTTATGCAAAGCATACTAGCCGCACAACCACGCTCTTCCTTGCTGCGCCGCGCGCGGCCGCGTATTTTATCTCTGCAACTGTTTAAAACCTTTTCCAGGGTGTCTACCAACCGGGAATTCTGAGGGAATTTGAACATTCTGGAAATAGTCGGGGAAAGCTCAGGGAATTTGCTCTTACGTCAGGGAAAATTTGCTGTAATTCTACTGAAAGGGAAGGAAACTCGCGGTAATGCTGGCTCGCGTAGCAAAGAGGGATCGTAATGAATAGGTCTTTTGACGCCGTGTCGCCGGCTGGAGGAGTTGCCAGTGTACAGTCAACGACCGACTTTCCGGAGGCCCGATAATTCGGACGGCTTCGCTGCATCACCGCGTACCCGATAGAGTCATTGTATAAGAATGTCTGAAATTTTGGACGCAAGAACCCTTCGCCGCCCGATTTTGCGGACTTCTTGCTGTGACGGCAGGTATCAATGCCACCACTGCCGCCTTTTTTATTACATCGCCACCGCGGTAAATAGGACCGGATGCTTCAGCGTCTGCTGTTAAGCTTCTTGCCATTCGGCGCCGTGTTTTTCATTGAAAGAATCTGCCGCTATAAGCAATGGCACCGACTCTGTCTTTGTGGTCCTCACGATTGGCTCCGAAGCTCGGAAAACACAACACGTTACATAATGCTGGTTTTTGAAAGTGAGCTTTGCCTCAATACGAAAATGTTACGCGGTGAAACATACGTAAAAGTGTTGCAGTGAAGCATAACAAGCGTGGGTAGCGGCAATTGTCACGCGACACAGTATCTATTCCTTAACTATACACGCGTCCACCCCCCACCTCCTGTCACAGTACGAGCACCGATAGGCCTAATAAGTGTACAGGTAGGCCTTTTCGGATGTGCCTGTGGCGATTTGAGCCCTTAATGGCAGTAAAGACATGGATTAATTTTTCCGAACTGCCCGATTTTACGGATGTTTTCGCGGCCACTAGGGAGAAAAAAAAAAGAAAAAAATGGACGTCGACTGTACAACTGACGAGTAGGTTGCTTCAAATGGTCTGTTGGGCGAACGCGCGGTGGAAGGAGGACGAGAACAGAAGAAACCTACGCATTGAGAAATGAACGGGAAAGGAAGCGTGAAGCTGCTTCTTTCAAGGAGCTTGAGCTCAAAAAACGAAGTGTTGGCTGACGCCGAGATGAAGGTGTCCCTCATCCAAATCAAAATAAACTCTTTAAAGCAGTGAAACGCAACATTGGGGCATCGTGCGCGGGCTGAGAGTATGTCAGGAGTGTTGAGAAAAGTTCGGGCCTCATACGAATGCGCTTGCTATCCATTGATAAAAATATCTCATATTCGAAAATATTATTTTCTGTATGCAGCTCCTTTTTATTCGTATTTGAGAATGTTCGACTCGATTTGCAATGAGTTTTACCTTTTTTTTCAAATATATTTTATTCGCTGTGCATTTTACTGACCCCTCCCTTCTGATTTCTTTTTGAATAAAATAAATGCTTCTCCTTACTATTCAAACAGGATTAAGTTTTTTTTTAATTTTTAGCATACTTACTAGAGAGTGACAGCATCGAGCGACATGGTGTCTGCCTGTCTTGATGTAAAACAAAGTTCTGTATCACTCAGGGAACTTTGCAAAGGCATTCAGGGAAAACCTGTAACACTCAGTGAATATGGAAATGTCAACTTGGTAGACACCCTGGTTTTCTCACCCAAGCGTCGTCGCTCAAACTAGAGAATCAGTCTGTAGTCCTTAAAGAGGATGTTCAGCTCTCACACACAACGCGCCAACTAAACGCACTCTCAAGCAATTCAGCAGTATACAGCGTACATTTGTGTCAGGATTCCGTGATACCGTAAGTTGTCAATGAATCGAGCCGTAATGTCTCGAAGGTGTCTTTTATCACCACGTCTCTTGATATGCCTTGCAGGTAGAATGAGCATAGCGTGAAAAACATCGAAAAAATGAGCTCACTCGGTTAACTGTTCTCCGTAGAACTTACCGTAAAACGCTTACTGCACTTACGGCATTACCCTGCAGTCCACTCTTGTTAACAGCCAAAACCAACCCCATTTTAATGTTTCAAACACGTGACATGGTTTTGGCTGCCAAGAATAACAAGCTGTGTACGATTTATCTCGTGCTCTTTAGTCGAACTACTCGTGCCGGATTATTTTTATCATTTACGGGACATGTACTCTTTGCGCAGAACTTTAGGTCCGGTTTTGACTGGAACTGCCTGTGGAGTGTAAAGCTTCTTTAGTACATGTGGTTCTCAAGGGCTTTCTGCATAACAGTGGTGGTCGTACCTTAGAAGACCGACTGCACGACCAAGTGACACAGTTACGGTAGCACAAATGGGAGCAAACATAACTGATGCTTCGTTGTTTCCCTGGGATCAAAAATATTCTCGCCTGGATATGGCAGACGTGGTAGTGGAGGGTTTTGACCTCTTGAGGTCTCTTAGAGTCAACTAATTCCAATAGTACATGGACGCCCTTGTGTTACTTCTGCGTTCTTCTCTCTTTTACACCATCTGTTCGAACGCGGCCGCCGCTTTAATACGTCGGGAATGCTTTATGCTCAGAAGCAGAACGCATTCCGATGTCAGCTGGTACTCAGTCATCGCGGTGGTTCGCGCGCACACTGAAGTCAAGGTCTCCTGAATCTTCAGCGCGCTGAAATGGGCGGAGGACACGCTGCTGTGCTCACAGTGCTGCTTTCCTTCGCAGGTGGCGCGAGGAGATGCAGCGGCACCTGAAGGAGAAGGACGCCCAGGAAGAAGTCAAGAAGGAAGAGTTGCGCCTTAACGCGCAGCGCGAGCTCTCGGACTGGTACGCGCGCTATAATGAGTCCGTGGCCAAGTGCCGCGCCGCCAACCGGTCCGCGATGATGTCCGACTGGCTGCCCGGCGGTGGAGCCAGGGACGGTGGGCCCACGCCGGACAGGGTGCCCGAGTGGGAGAACATTGCGCGCCTATGCGACTTCAACGCCAAGGCGTCGCGCAATGCGAAGGATGTGTCGCGCATGCGCGCCATCATCCTGCAGCTCAAGCAGAGCCCGCCACCGGGGGCGCTGGGCGTCATCTCGCCGGTCATCTCGATGTGACGGGCGAAACGCCGGCTTCCGAAGCAAAGCGCTTGCTGCTGGACCCCGCTCGTAAGCATGCTGCGGCTATTGGAGCGGCGTCGCCTCTGCATTCCCGCTACCACAATAGACGACAGCGCTTCGATCGGCTGGCCCCTTGTTCTGTCCACGGGTGGAAGAAATAAAAATGAGGTTGAAAGTTTGCGAAGGCGTTTGATGAATGTAAGGCCTAGGTGCTGGTGACTGCTGTTGTCATTGTACGGTGGGCTAACGAACGAAATTCCCGACTGGCCGTGGCAACCACGTCTGGTTCAGTGGAAGCCAGCAAGAAGGTCCTTTCGACGTACGCTGTGCTTACTATTCTTTGCTGTGCATAGCCAGAAGCCTTTGCATTCTCTGGATTCAAGTTTTTGGTGCTGCACATGGGCGCACAGCGTTCGTATCACAATGATGCTCGTCTTTGCATGAATACGTAGTTAGAGTTTGAAACTACGGTTGCCCGTGCTGAAATCGGCAAATGAGCTTGCGTATGTATTAGGAGCATTCTCGGTATGCCTTAGTAAACCCTTCCCGATAGAGTTGACAGCTTTTTGCGAAAGCCGGCAAACGTAAATTTGATTACGACGTTGCGTAAAGCTTAATGTAGTCGTCTGGTCGCGGGAGGATTGAACAGCACCGGAAAGCCTTGCGCGATGACAGTACTATCGCACGTCAGAAAAAGTCGCAAAAGTGAACATGCACAACAGTGACCAGTCGATGCCTCGTTCTTTATGGCGACCCGGCCCCGTTCGCCTGGCACATGCATTTAGTCAATATTTCCTCAAAAGCAATGACCTGAAAGGGGGAACGGAGAATGTGGGAAGCGGACCATGGGTGTAGAGGAGTTCCGAGATGTCGGCTTCTTGCGAGAACTGGCCGAAACCCAGTAATTTTTTTCCTCCAGGAGCACGCAGGGAAAAATCGCTCATTGTTGTTCTTGAGTGGTGATGTTCAAAGTACCTGCGCCGCATGTCTTCGATCGGAGTGCGTCTCCAGACCAGCTGCTCGATTAAGACTGTCCGCTGAGTCTTGGAGTTGTGAGGACCAAGAGTGCTGCTTCTGCGCTTTAGTTCTCACGAATATCATTTTGTTTGACCCCATTGATGCGTGTGAGTGCATGAGCCTCTTGAGCTTTGTGCGCACAGATTGATGAAGTTTGTCTTTCCAAACTGTGGCACAATGGTACCAGAACGCGCTATAAAGAACGGTGTGCCCAGCCCCTGGATGGTGGCGATGCACACTGCGATGCGTTAAGCCCGAACCCCATGATAGATATTTTGTGTGCGACAGCAACGAGCGACGGCTTCGAGCGCTCGTTCTTGTCGCTCTATCACTCGGTTCGGGGCATCTACAATTCGTCGCTCGTCGCCCGCAACTGCTGTGAGCGGCTAGCCAATAGTGCCAAGCCGGAACAGGACGTACATCTGTAACATACTACCGGTTGTCGCACGGAAGGCGCAAACGAACGAATTTTGATATCTGCAGTTATATAAAAACCTACTCCAAGACCTTCAGAAATATTTTATGTGCTCTGTGCAGCAAAACAAATCAACTTATATTGTTAGAGCATGCGTCAGAAGAGTTTCGGTGTGTATTTGCTGCCCTCGTACCGTCAACAGCGGGGAGACGTTGTTCAGAGTCGTCGCTCGCATGACGTTCGACTTGCAGGCGGCGAGCGGACGCGGCAGCCATCTCCAATGCGTCGCTGCCAACCTCATGCAAGATCGCTTGCATGGGGTTAATACTTTCCTTTTGCGCATGTGTAGACAAAAATTCGAGTGTGGTTATACAGGAAAAGCGTGTTGCGCTGAGGTTGCTACACCCATGTTGCCTCGTATAGAAAAGCTCAAAGTATCGTAAACAGAAGGGATCGTCTATGACGCGATATCCCTAGCGACGTGGTTTATGAGCTGTACAATTGTGGCTGCATTACAAAATATTCGGTCATTCTCATTCCACTTATACGATATTAACGCTCGGGCTTCTTCATGTGAATTTGTATTTTCTCATTCACTTAGGGACCATTCTGGGCATCTGCGTCAGCATTGGAAACACAACCGGCATCCTGGTGCCATACATCACAGGTGTTCTGACAGAGACAATGGTATGTCGTTCATTTGTTTTTCGCGCAACGCGCACGCATGCTGTTAACGCGCCTTCACGTTCGTGTGGTGTCCTAACGTCGTGTTATGGGAGTTGGGCACGAAACACTACACGGATCGTGGCCACTAAGTGCACGCACCGTCCAAACCTGCAGCTTATACTTGACAGTGATGATTGTGCGGCTTGCACGCGTAGAGGGCGGTGCCACGTAACGTCGTGTACAAGGTATACGACGAAGGGCAGTGAGTCTTACCTATAAGGCGACTAGACATGTTGATTTAGGCGGAAAATGTCCCGCATTTACTGGCGTGGTTCTGCTTCCCGCGGCTTACGTGTGGGACTGTCTTATGTCCCGCTTTGGGCTCTCCGGGCCCCGACTTGTCCCAAAGTGTCCTCCCTGTGGAGCATAATTGGCTATTCGCGTACTCGGGTGTAGTGGCGCCACCTTAAAAAAGACTCGCAAGGCAGTCGGCAAAGCTAACCAGAGGTAGCAGCCCCTGTGATTTTATAGCGGTTCGTAAAGCGGACCGCTGTAAGACGGCACCACTCTTAGCGCGACCATTACTGGCTCATCAGTTTTCTCGATCCAGATACAATGAACTTCTCGATTCGTTGGCCAACGAGCTCCACATAGATGCCGAAGCTCACTGACAACGCCATGTCCATGTCGTCTCGGTTCTCACGCATGTGGTGTTAGAAGCGTGTGGAATAATTCCGAAACGCAAGTACAAAGTTACTGAGTATCTTGGAAAAGAGTTTCCCTTCACATGAACAAAATTTGGAATAGACGTACGGTCAATCTCATTTCTATCTCCTACACCCCCTCTCCGTCCCGCTTTGGCGTTCGAGAAATCTAAAAAAATACATTCTGGTGGTTTTTGTGCCAAAACCACCATCTGGTTATGAAGTACACTGTCGTGGGGGAATCCGGATTAATTTTAGCGGACACTCAACGCACAGTACAAGGGTGTTTTTTCATTTCTCCCTCATAGAAATGTGGCCGTCGCGGCCGGGATTTGATCCCACAACCTCGTGCGTAGCAGCACAATGCCGAAGTCACTGAGCAACCACAGTGGGTCGATCGAAAAATGTGGTCACAGGATATATTACTTCTCAAAGCTCGCAGGCTTGGCTGTACAGGTAATTTACTCAGACTGGAGATTCAGTTAAAACTCGATCTAACGAAACCTTATAGTTTACGAAGTTCCCGATCTGATGAAGCAATTTCGATTCCCCGGCAGGTATACTAAGGTTCAGTGTTGTAATCAACCCGAATTAACGAAACTAATTTGGCCGCACTCGATTTAACGAAGTTTTTCCTGAAAGGAATGAGTACAGAAACGGTAATTTCTTTCTAATTTTAACACAGACGGGTTTTTCTTCGAGCGTGCGCTCTGAAGCTATCGTGTTAAAACATCTAGGCACACCAGTCACAGCCCTAGCTTTATCTTTACGAGGCTGCACGACACGCCCATGCATGGAACTGCGGACTCAACACCGCCTCAGGGGCGGTGGTTGTTTTCATTATTTCATGGTTTATGCGACAGATGGCTGGATCAGCGGCAAATACAATGCCGCGGTATTTTTTGCGTGTCGCTACGTTACAATTTTAGATTTCGAAGGAGCAAAAATTTTCCTTTCTTGATTTTACGAACTTCCCGATTTAACGAAATCATTATGTGTATGTGTGTCAAGAAACGCTACGCGGCTACAAACTTAGGAGATATTGCATGTAGCAATGTTACTGCAAATTGAAAAAAAAGAAAGGTTCCAAGTCCGGCGAGCAAATTAATAAGTAGCTGTAAGTTTACATCTGCCAACTTCTTGCCATGTCATTTTGGCGTAAGGAAAAGGCAGAAGTAAAATACAACGGTAATAGAGTTAGCAGCGTTCTTAGTGGTGCAGATTGATGCTTTTATAGAGCGCAGCCGGTCAGATGCAGACATGATACCCAAAGGGCTGTCTGCGCCCTGCCTAATAGGCACTGGTGGCCCGCTTGCCCAAACCAAGCCTAAAGCCGAACCCACATGAACGGGATTTTTGAAGTATTTTTGGTGTGGCGTCAACCTTCTGCTGCGCTATGTTCGTACTGTCGTCCCAGCCAAAACTATTTCTCTTTAGTTGCCGACTAAGGGTTGTGACATGGCGCAAAGCGCACGCGTCGACACTAGACGCCTCACGCCTAAAGTGTGCCATATGTACAGTCGTTCAAAAAAGTTTACGGACCAAGAGATCTGACAAAAAGCTGAATATCTCCTCAGCCTCAAAACGCAGCCTGGTGTTCCCATTTCCAGCCTTTAGTGGTACGTGCGAACAACATTCGGATGCCCGGTTTTACTGGCTGCTTTTAAACGCTACTCGTATATTTAGAATTTTTTTAGATCTCGTGGGTCCGTAAACGTTTTTGGTCGACTGTACGTTCCGTGCGGCTGGTATACTTAAAACTTCCA
The DNA here is from genome assembly GCF_038994185.2 of Dermacentor albipictus. Taxonomy (NCBI): domain Eukaryota; kingdom Metazoa; phylum Arthropoda; class Arachnida; order Ixodida; family Ixodidae; genus Dermacentor; species Dermacentor albipictus. The sequence goes on from NC_091823.1 coordinate 89,419,201, forward strand.
CCCGCCAATCCACGTGCCAATATATATATTTTTTTACTTTACCTGTGCCCCAGTTGTTCCCTGTCGTCTTACATGGGTTTTTGAGCCAGTCGAGTAGCCTGCGAGCAAGTTATACCCAGAGCCCCACCATAGAATTTCTTAGAACTTTCGGGAAATAAAAGTCTTTAATTAATTAATTTATTCATTCATTCAATCGCTGTTTGCCGATTTTACCGCAGAACACTCTGGAGCAGTGGAGCTACTCCTTCTACCTGGCCGGTGTCGTGGGCCTGGTGACGGGGCTGTTCTTCCAGCTGTTCGCCTCGGCCGAAGTGCAGAGTTGGGGGCTTGCCGAAATGACGTTGGACAAGGCACCGCCGCGCGCCACCGAAAAGACGGCGCTGAAAACCTCCAAGCAAGCGACGCCGGGCATCAACGGCGCTATCGCACCGTTCACCGACGGCAAGGAAGCGAGGACTGAGCTGTGATATACAAAACCAGTGCCCATCCTTGCTCGCTGATTCGTCATATCTTCCAAAGGAAGCGGAAGACTTGGGCGAGTTTAGCGCCGCGATGCCTTCTTTTCGATCCGTATGCCAAAGGAAGTCTGAAGGCGTTCGACAGTGCGTCGCCGCATCATGTCCGTTCGCTAAAGGTTACCCGGGGACAACGTTGTTTCCAATGAAACGGTGAACGCGGAATCCTGCAAACTTCTTTCGCTAGAAAGTGCAGAAGCCCTTCGCCCGTTTCGAGAAAGAAATCGCAGTTCCTTTATGACAAAGGCATCCAACGTCAACCCGCTACCTGCTCCGTGATAAAAGTGAATTCCTATGTGTGTTTAGTATTTGTGCTAGATGTGACGTGCTATGCTGTGATGCAAGACGGCGAGAAAGTTTGATGGATGCGCTTACGCTCCAGATAGGCAAAGACAGCGCGGTTCTTCCTGCCTACGCACTGATCAAGCCTGATCAAGCCAAAATCATCTTGACGACCACCTTTTGGACGTGAACGGCAGCGTATCCTGCGGTGCTTTTACGACAGAACTATACGTCATCAACTACGTCATTGTCTACTTTCATTCGCTGATGTGTGTTTGTGATCCCTTCTACTGGGCAGCTCAGACTTCACGTACATATGCTACATGTACAAGAATGCGTGTATTACAAAACTGCATCTGTTGCTCGTAGCAGCCTGGCAGGTTGCAAAAGTGCGCGCCAACGCTAAGACATCGAGGCCTGCGTCCTCGACGTCGCGAAGTTTCGATACGTGTGTGAGCTTTCCTTCGAGTGCAGTTGACTTCTGTGCGTGAATGATGGGCGCGTGGCTTTGAAGATGTGCTACACTCGTAGTGGCCGTCATGCTTTAACGCACAAGAATGGCGTTTGTACGTCTCTAATTGGGGTTACGAAAAAAAAAAAGCGGCCTGTGGATAAAATGTCCCTGTATGAAATGTCACCGGAAAAAAGAACACAAGTAGAAATGGCATCTTGTGTAAAGTAGTAAAAAATGGCCCGAGAAGCTAGATGGCAGCTGTAAAAACTGTTGCAGTGTTGGGCTGCTAAACACGAGGTCGCGGGATCAAATCCCGGCGACGGCGGCCGCATATCAATGGGGGCGAAATGCGAAAACACCAGTGTACTTAGATTTAGGTGCACCTTAAAGAACTCCATATGGTCCAGATTCCCGGAGTCATAATCACATCGTAGTTGTGGCTCGTAAAACCTCATAGTATAATTCAAATTCATTTAAAACTGCTGCAGTCCATTGTGGTGTGAAAGTGATAGAAGCCGGCGCATCGCTATACAAAATTGATTGGCATAAAAAAACAATATTTTTCCACGGAACACTAGAAGCAAGCACGGCATAGCAAATTACAGAGAGCAAGCGCACAAATGTAGATAAACCGCGCGAACGACGTCGTAACCTTGCTCTTAGAGCCTCCACCTTATCTCCAACTACGTGGAACATCCGCGGTGCACCGTAGATGGGACGAGAAAGAAGAAAAGATATTGAGCATTCCCTTGGACAAACAGTGCAGCTTTAACTATAGCCTGTGCGAAAGGACAAACGCACAACATTTCGCGCATCGCCGAGCTGCTACCGCTGCTGACGAAAACCGTATGTTATCTTACTTGCGGTATCTCTGTTGATGACAACGCCGCACGCGGCTTATCGGATCTTACCCTGCGCCATGGCCGCGCTTGCAGTTTTTCTCTCACGTCATCTACCATTCAGTTTTCCTCCGCAAAATATCTTGGCTTTTTACGAGCCGAAAGAACGATGTCGTTATGAGGCAACGCCGTAGTGTGGGGCTCTGGAATAACTTCGACCACGTGTGGACCTTTAGCGTGCGCCTAAATCCAAGTACACGAGTGTTCTTACTTTTTTTCGATTTCATCAGAATGCGTGTCCCAGCCTCCGGGGATCGAGCCCGCTACATCTATGGCTCAGCAAAGCACGCCATGGCCACCTATGCTACCACGGCAGGTCCTTCGTCACTTATGCCACCGCCGAGTTCACGTCTTCGGGGGTACAAGTTCGACCAATAAACGCTGTACGTCGGGAAAATTTCGCAAAAAAATTGCCTGTAGTGTTCAAACGAGTTTCTCGAGAAGTCATTTGTTTTTACATGGGGCTTGTTTGTTTTCATTGTTTTTCCCAGGTCATTTTTTCGGGGACATTTTTCCGAGGATACCTTTTTTACCACCCCGGTCTAATTGTGTTATTCAAGGCGTGCACTGGAAATCACGAATGTGACACTTTTCGGATGCGCACTTTTTGATGCAGTCTGGCTAATATGTGCTGGCAAGGTGCTTTTTTGACCACCTGGGGCTGTGCACCCAATGCAAGGTACACGATCGTTATTGCAAGCTTGGAGTTGCCTGTCAGGCAACTCCAGGTTTGGCTAGCACCTGCAGCTTTCATTGATCTATATCTGTTGCTCAGGGCCCACCATGCAGCTTCGATACGTTAAGTCCCATAAATTAATTAACCGCATCTTCAGAGCTACGAAGCTCTAATGTGTGAAGCTACAACCACATGGAGCTTATCTGTGGTGTATTTACGGGCGTAGCTTTTGTGCGTCTATTTCACGGGCACTTTCACGGCCGACTACATGTCACAGAGTTCGCTCCTGTTACGTCTTTTTTTTTCTTTTTTTTTGCAGAGTCTGTGTTTACGTACATATCGGCTCTTTTTTGTCCTCCAAGGAAACGACTACACATATCCGATACAGTGCAGTCATGTAACCCTGTTTCATACATTGCAGGAAACACTGTGGAGGTTAGAGAAACCTTTCACCCTTTCACCGTTCGCGACTAACAAAAATTGAACGCAACGTGAGTCTAAGAAACAGGGATGTGCTATACGTAATTTGGCGCACCATTGGCTTGATGCGCTATAGTCATGGTATATGAAAGAATTGTTAAGCATCACAGATCTGAACAGAACGACGAGCGGGGGGACAAAGTTTTCACTGTGCACTGCCTGCATACGCGACCAAGACATAGTGCACCACGTATTGCGAGTTCAAGACATGCGATGAATAGGTTATTTCACGTAACGTTAGCTCTACACGTTAGGTTCCAGTGCCTAAAGAACACATTATTCTTTTGAAGGCATCAAAGGTTAATCACAGGTTAACCACAGTGAAACTCGCGGAGCGACACATTTCTGTATCGGCACTACTCGCATAGCTTCCAAAGTGTTGTCTGCTATGTATGAAACGTAGTATAATTAGTGATCCGTATCGTGCATTTGTGCCACGTTTGCATGTCTCTATCCATATTTAAAGAAAGAGATATGACTTATCGCTGCGATGACCACGACTGCTGTACGCTACTTTATTCATTAGTCCTTCTCATCTCTCTTCTTTCTCTATGTGTGTGTGTGTGTGTGTCTGTGTGTGTGTGGCAGCGTAATTAGAGCCACTGTGCTTGGGCACAGCAAGACGGACAGTCATGCATTCATTTTGTGCGTGTATATGAAAGTGGCGTTTCGACCAATGTCAACACGACCTAGAGGAGCTTGCGACTATAGGAGCCGTTGCCTTTTCACCATCACATTTCTTCTAGAAATTCAAAATTAGTAAACCTAGATGTAACACACTCATCATAGTTTGAGCATTCGAAATCCAGAAAACGGACAGCCTCGTTACTTTAGCATTAATGGAGCAAAATTCACGCCTACTGTTAGAAACCAATACGAAGGGTATCGGATGTATATGTAGCTATGTTATAATCTATCTGATGGCGATACTAACTTTTTTGAAAAGATATCCGCAGAGCGGCCTTATTTGCAAGGCATACAAGGCACACCCGCTTGAAGAAATGCTTTTGCAAAATTAATTGCTTTAAATTATTTCGAAAGTTGATCTGTCACTGTCATCTCGACTATCTTTCTTCCTAATTGAATTAAATTCAGCTTATTTCATGTTCCAGTGACATAAGGGGATGAGACTAGAAAGAAAAAAGGCCACCTTGTTGGCTGTTTGACAAGCTCACCAACCCTGTACATGGAGTTTGTGTGCAAATGTAGTGGAGACGGGATGTATTAACACCTCTCACAGTTAACAATTAGGGCAAACAATACAGACAGACGGGCTTGGGATCTGCAGCATACTTAACAACACCCATAATGGTTTAACACCTTTAACATGTGCAAATGAGACTTCCACATGCCCATGACAAAGAAAGTATCAAAATCTAGAAGATATCGCACGGTTCAGGTTTTGATTTTATAACTCGAGGAAACACAAGGTAGATAATAAAATACCATAGATATACAATGGTAAGTCACATTGCATACTATATAGCTCAGTGTTTCGGATGAGCTTACACATACTTGCGTTTTGGTGAAACCTGTTTAAAAATATTCGAACTCTGTTTTATGACATTTGTGTGCCATAATTCATTCTACATAAAGGCACCGTCCACTTTTCCATGTGTCTCTTCGTATGGATGAAGTTAAACATTCGTATCGTGGCCATCTTGTCAAAAAGCTTTTATTCAGCATTTTTTTTCTATTAGCCGCATTTTGCATAAGCATAATAGGGACAATGTGCACCTGTACCTGAATTATATTTCAACCTGAAAGATGAATTCATTTTTGATTGTCAAACGCACTCCACGTTGTTTGCTATTTTTGAGCACAAGTTTCGGCCCTGCATAAACGAGACCTGCCATTCGTTAACATTGAATGCAAGTCAGTCTGCATCTCTGCTCCTGCTGATATGCAAGGACTGCACAGTAAACGTCGAACCAAGTGGTCTTTCTTGTTCCTCCTTAAATCACATTTTTTCTGTATAAGAAATCCCGAACGTGATAAACCAGTGTGTTTAACCATAAACCATTTCTACATTGCACTGCACGTTACAAATCTGCGACTAATGTACAAACACGCGTGTATAAACTTATTGTGGCGCGCTGCCATATGGATACGATTTCGCACCCGGGTCACACCACACATTTGCACCGGTGCAAATGAATTGGTGTGCCTGTGTATGTGCCATAAATGTGAAAGTGGCGAAATGTGTCTTTAACTGAAGACAGAAGCTATAAGAGCAAGAGAGACAGGGAGCCTAGGAAACGTATAACTATTTGTTACTGAACTAGTTGCTTTATGCTTTTTCGACGTTTAGGACACGAACTGTAAAGGGGAAAAATTATGTGCATGTCCATTTTTTTCTTAATAGTTCGCGTCTTTAACGCCGATGAAAGGATTTGTGAAAGTGCTGTATGTTTAGCTAGATCTCTGGAGAATTTCGCTTGCGCTAATTCCTCGAGAGACGTGCAGTACATACTTTGCTGTTTCCCGTGCATTTATACAGATCAATAAAAACACATGGAAGCTCTTCACTTGCGTTGGTGGGCTGAACTGCGTCATTATTCCGTTTTCAACAAACTCATCTTACCCGTTGTCATTGTGCCGAAACCACCCTATTAAAGGCAAACTACAGCACACATTCGGGCGTCGTCAAAAAGCATTCTCTTTAATGGTGCAGCTACAAAGCAGTCCCCGAGCAAAACGTTATTTCAAAAACACTCCAGGGCGGGCCACACAAAAAGCTCGCAAAAATCGACGTTTTTGATGCCGAAACTCAAAAAAAAAACGCCGCATTTACCACTCGCCGGCAAGACAGCGAGCTCAGCACGCATGTGCGTCCGTAACTTCTACGTCACATGCGCTTAACACCAGGTGGTGTTGGTGATATTGGGACAGGTGGTTTTAATGTTTCACTCATAGAGGAAGAAAAGAACTAAAAAGGTAGTTTTCCGTAACAAGATCGAAGCCAAGGAAAGTTGGCCCAGCAGGTGACAATGTCGCGGTAAACCTTAGTGCCTGCCGCAGTCGCACTGAGCGCCCGCTTTTCCGTCAACGGGCGCGACAGGAACATGCGATTGCGGCAGCCGCACGTTGCCTCGAAGACGATAAATGTATACGTTGAATTAAACGACCGATGTTGCACGAGATGATAGGGTGAAAATGTGCGCATGGTGGTTGGCAGGGCACCTTGAAGAAGGGCGCGTCGATTAAAACCTACGGGGAGCCAAGCCCAATGGGCCGGAACCTGCGAGCATGTTCACGTGTTGGGGCGGCGTTCTTTAGAGAGAAAAGGCGAAGTGTGTTGTTTCACGCAGAGTGGGCTCGCGAACGCTGACTGCGTGACGTGATGCCTCCTCTTTGTTTCCTTTCTGCATGATGGCAGTTGAGGCCGGTGAGTTGTCCGCCTACACCGCCTCTTTCAGAGTAAACAGTATGTCACTACAGGTCTGAAAGTCCACTCTCACGTAGGAACACACGTGGAATGCGTGATAGTTCTCTTCGAGCAACCTGGTGGCCTTTTGAAAACACTAATCGCTGTGCACAACCATGTGGCAATCATCATGTCCGCAAGCCATCATATAGCACGTTTCGATTCGCACTGCGGCCGCCGGCAAGACCATATACTGTGTTCCGTATCACCCAACTATCCTGCCGCCTGCGCAGTGTGGGAGAGGCGCGCACGCATTCGTGAATGACCAAGCTGGCGCGTACACCGAGTTCTCCCGATTGGCGGCCGCCAGGTACCCGCGTCGTCAGCTAAGGTTAACTTAATATAGAATTGACAATCACAAGCCACGTGATTTTGACAAGATCACTTCGATATGTGCCCCATTCATTTATAACCAATTTAGCCATAGGGAAATGCAGTAGCTATTGGCCTTTAGTGACAAGTTTTAGAACCGTCAGGACGAACAGTGCTGGGTCAGTACTTCCAATAGAAGTTCGTGCGGAAAACTATGTCTGCGTTGATGACGATCCTGGGCCTGCATAAAAGACTCTGAGAACGCCCTGCTACAGTTCCTACTACTGCTTGACAATGTACGCGTTCTATCGTTGCTTTCGTTCCTCTCTCCCTCTCCCTCTCTCTTTTTTTGTCTCCTTAGTTACTGCCCCCGACGAAGGTCTACAAATCTTATTAACGGGCTGCCTTTCTAGGTATTCTTTCTGTACTTGTTATTTTTTTAATCTTTTATGTTTCTCATCTATCTTTCCCCCTTCCCTTAGTGTAGGGTAGCCAACTGGTCACATCCTTCCAAGGTTAACCACCCTGCCTATCCCTCTTCATCACTCGCTTTCGCTGTCTCACCTCTCTTTCTCTTTGTTCCCGGAGTATTTTCAACGCGCAATCATGGTTGGAGTGCTGTCAATTTGCTGGGCCACATTTTTTCTAAAATATTTTCTAGACATCTCTAGATATGTCCTTTATAAACATATTCGGTGGAAAACACAAAAAAAATCGGCAAAAAAGAAATACAGTCCAACTTACTGGTAAGCGTACCGCAGCAATAAAAGTCGTTCACGACTCTCGAAAACAAAAGTAAGGGCTGAAACGAGTCGTCACCTGCAGGTTTTTTTAAATATATTGCGGAAACCAAATTAGTCCTACTGTTGTTGATCTCTCACGTCATCGATCTCCGGATTCCCTACAGGGAAAGCCAATGAGGCGATGAGTAGAAAATTTCCGAAAGATGTAAGCAAATTGAACACCGATGTCCTGTCGCATCCCTCCTTGCCCAAAAAAGAAAGAAAGAAAGAAAGAAAGAAAGAAAGAAAGAAAGAAAGAAAGAAAGAAAGAAAGAAAGAAAGAAAGAAGGAAAAGGAAACCCTGCAGCTGTCCTAGTTTTTTAAGGAGGAAAATAATCTAATCTTGGACTTCGATAATTTTGGTGGCGAAAAACTACTAGAAGCGGATGTGACGCAGCAAAACTACGATTGCGGAATTGGACTCGTGCAGCCTTGTTTTCAAGTTCGCAGTGAGATCAGGTATTACGAACTTGTGTCGCCAAGGAGCTTATTTCCATGGTTATATTCAGGCCTTGCGCTGGACGTTGCACTGAACAATGCAGGGACTAGAAGGCTCTTCACTAAAACTTTCCATCTTATACCAATAAATAGACAACAACGACGACGACAACAACAACCACAACAAAACAGGGCATATGAGAGAGGCCACAGTGGAGAACTCTGGATTAATTTTGACCAGTTAAGGTTATTCAAAGCGCTCGACCGTTTTTGCATTGCGCCCCCATCACAACGCGACGCCATGGCAAACAGTGAAATCCTATACCTTTATAGTTCAGCAACAGAACCTCGTTAGCCACAAAGCTACCGCGACCCGTACAGTTCGACAAGTTAGTGCGCGTTGATCGCAAAATGAAAGCAAAGTCTCAATGTCTTCTGCGCTGATTTCAAAATTCGCGAAAGGTTGCCGGGCCGCATCTCCACACGCATGGCAATGCTCAATAGGTTTTCGACCTCGGCCATCAATAACAGATAGGGGAAAAGACGGGTAACTGCCCAGGCTGTGTGAGACTGCCTGGTGCCCTTTAAAAATCCCATCAAAACAGGTTTGGGACCAACGAACTGACATGCGCTATCGCTAGGCGCAAGCACCAAGTGTCCTATTAGAAACGAATCGTACGATGTGATGGCAGGACAAAGAGAACGACAAACGTAAGCACTAACAACCGAAGAACTTCACTGCATCGTTGAAAACCAAGGCCTTATTTACAAAACGCTCTTACGCTAGCATTGTTCGTAAAAAGCAGATTTCAGCCTATCGTGTATGTTTCAGCGAAAGCAGCCAGCAAGTAGGAATCAGCGCTTACTAACAAAAATTTTTGTGAACTTGCCTCCAAGTGTTTCAGTTGTGAGTCCGTGCTTGGGTCTGCCCTCAGGATTTCATGCAACTACTAGAGGTAACTGGGGCGCTAATGTCTACGGGAGATGCAAGCAGGGCAGTTCGGCCAGCATGGAAATGATGGGTAGTACATGGATCTGCCTAAATCTTCGTCCTTTTGGCTTTAAATAGCTTCCTAACTTTGCAATGTGACCATTTTTTAAGAAATTACTGCGTTATAAATAACTAAATAAACATTATAAAAGTATTCCATCGCAGGACTCGAGCATAGGACCTCTAGTACAGAAGTCTGCCATTGAAACCATCGCGCCACGGACACATGGACAAGACAGCCACTGAAAATAGCAGCGATTATGCGCGCTTGCAGAATTTTCTTACCGCCCGCGTTAAAAACAAAGTATAAATTGCTTTGAGATTTCGGCCAATTTATGCCCAGGTAAAGCCAAATAAACGAAACCGCAAGAACGTCTGAAGCCCCTAGAGCGAAGTTGAGACATGTTCATTTACTACCCAATCATTCCCAAGTTGGCTGAACGATCGCAGCGCCATTTCCCTCTAGTAATTGTAGGAAACTCTATGGGTTTGCAGTTCCCTTTGTCTCTTCTTCAAAGCGGTGTTACTCCTTTGTAAGGTGTCGAACCAACTTGGTGTGTTTCGTTACTTGCCCAATGATTCCGTTCTCTTTTCCTACCGTTTGTTTCTTCATTCGTAACCTGAGTAGCAGGGTCTATATGACATTAGCTCTGACCACTCACTCACACCGTAATTATACGCAACGGCCACTAAATTTAGCAGCAAGCAACATCCATCATCCTCGTCCTTCTTTATGGTGTTTTAGGAGAGAGCTAGTTAATGCAATCTAACCACATCTTTCCAAATTGTTCATTCATTCCTATAGCCAAACAATGATATGGCGACAGGCGGTATATCCGTATCATTCATATATCAGGAGCATTTTCCTATCGCGCGGCCCTGCTACCACCCAAATACACCAAGCGTTTTGTTCTTAAGTGATCATTGTCATTGGCCGACCGTTCTCGCTAATAATATGTCGAGTATCAAGATTGGTTGAACTTTTCTTTAAAGGACAATTCTACTGTAAGAGGATTTCTAAATACGAGCCCAGAATAGCTTCAGCTATCCGGCCCCATCGTTTTTTGGCAGTTAATGCGTAAACTTTCGTTCATACACGCATCAAAACGTGATGTTCGGGCTATTTGCTTGTTGCAATGAAATCGCATGGACGTTTCACGTTTTCATTCTACAAGCAGAATGAAGAAATCCAGCGAACCAACGAAAGAAAGAATATAGATAGAAGGAATGTCTTGCATGTTTTCTTGCGTGACAGCACCAATGGACCGAAAAGAACATCGTCCATATCGGTGTATGTGCTGTCTTGGACTTAAGGCTGAAGTGGCTATGTTGTATTTTGCTTGTTCACGCCTCAACGAATGCCAGTTACCAGTAATTTAGAAAACTTGGGTCCATTCCACAAACCCTTCTGCGTTCATTCGAACATTTCGTCGTCGACCAGCCACCTACGCTCGTATACACTCGCTATCACAACTACGAACTTACCTACGAACTTATTCACTTAATTACTTAAGAACCATTCTTACGAACTGCTTCGTCAATACAGACTCTGAAGCGCTTATGCGAACCCGGAAACCAAGCGACACGTGTCAACTGTTGGTGCGTTCTTACGCATCTTTTTTTCTGGCCTTGCAGCTTTGTTGTGCGCTCGACAAAATCATAAGCGAGCCGCTTCTCACTTACGATTCCTCTTTGAAAAAGAGAACGTCGAAAACATTATCTTTCCTTGTTCATTCTCACTTGGCGCTGGAATTCGAGGCGACCTTACGTTGCATACCCGCGACGCGACACGGATACGTCTCCTCGTGCGTTTATAATAACCCGTACACAAACACACGTCACACACACTCGAAGGAAGAACATGTGGCAGGCGCGCATTAACGGCGCGATTGCGAAGCTTCGTCGCGAAGGAAGCAAATAAGTGCTTTTGTGATTCGCTTAGCTGTACGCTCGTATGTGTATGCACGCTAGCGCGCGTGGCTTTTCACTGAAAGAACGACGTGCGGCGAGGACAGTGTAAGGATATTTCCTTGATGAAGCCTGGCGCGGCGGCGAAAGGGTGTCCTCCCTCCATTCTCTACACTACTGTTCCCAGCGTACGCCTTCGGTGGGCAACGCCCGTATACACAGCATGCGTCGCCCACGCGCTACCTCCCCCCCCCCCCTCCATCCGAATGTGTATACAAGAGGATCGAGCCTTTTGTTTCGCGGTTAGGCATCGCCCGGTGATGCTGGGACGGCCCATTGTTTCCTCCTTGCGGATGGTCGCGTGCGCATCGCGCATGCGCTCTGCCGCCCGCGTGCACTGCGTGTGTGCGTACGTAACGCGCTTGTGTGTATACAGTGCAAAGCGCACGTAATAAGCGCGGGCCTTTCGCGGCCCGCTTCTCGACCGCGTGCGTTGTCGAGCGCGGAAGAGGACGAAGCGGCGAGATGGCAAGAATTCCGGTTGCCGAGTACGTGTTGCCGAGGCGTGTAGAGGGACACGAACTAGCGAAATCAAATTTGCGCGCGCAATAAATAAAAGTTCAGCGGCCATATCAATTAATGGGGGGAGGGGGGGGATAAGTAATGCTATGTGAAGAATGTTTCGACTTCTTGCTGCTGTCACTCGGAAGTGCAGTTCAATTTTTCTCGAAACCGTGCGACTTGTGAAAAGTTGGTGCTCAGATATCGGCAGCTATATACATAGAATTCAAGATGTTTAACGCTCGCGTATGGCAGAGGTAACCCGCGCATGTCGATGAAGTTCGTTGAAAAAAGAATGGCCGCGAATCGAACGTATGAAACTGCGTGCGATATATTGCTCAAAATCCGAACATTTCAATTTATTTTAGTTATGGCAGACACCGCTTTCTATTGGGAATAGCAACCTTGCTATTTTGTGTGGACAGTGTACATATTCATATAAGACATACTGCAGCTGCAAAGGTTCTAGCGAGCTTTTATTGCTCTGATGAACTGCTCTAGTCAAATATAAGCACTGTATAGGAATGCGTAAAAGAAAAAGTTAAGCGCGCATTTTCCGTCCATTGCCTCGCTACTGCTGTCTCCGTTCTCCGCAACAGCAGTTCACAAAAATCGTTTTCAGGGGTCTTAGTATGACTGCGTGTTATAGTATGTACTACTGCGTGTCGTATATACAACAATCGTTTCAGTACAATCCTCTATGGTTGACAAAAAGCTTTAACTCAGGGCCCATCCTGATTTCCCCATTGGAATACATGTAAAACGCAGAAAAACTTTCATGGGGCAACCGTTGGGCTGATTTGAACGGAATTAGTCGAATGTGAGAGATAAAGTTAATCTATCAACTCTAGCAAGCAGAATTGTTATTAAGGACCAGCTTTGTGACCAAAATTGTCGAGGTACTGTAGTTTATAAAAATACAAATCGTAACTCTGCACCAAAACAAATATAGAAGTTTTGTTAATAGCATATGCTAGAGTATCTCAAGCGTACAAATTTTCTGTATGAATTTACAGCTTACGCGGAATTCTAAGTGTTTTCTGAGATTATGGAATAGTACTACTCAGTTTGAGTGGTCAATTTTAGATCAGTGTACAGTACAGCACTTTCGTACCCTTTAGACGTATTTTTAGGTGCAGTTTACAGAATTCTGACATTGTTTTTTTTTTCCTTCCGGTGTTGTAGATCTAAACTTAATGCTGGAGTTTTTGAAACTTAGCAATTTTCAAAAGTTTTTTCAAGGTAACATTGTTTGCATTGATAGGAAAATCACTTGCTAGAGTTATTATATTTAACATTCTCTATTATATTCAACAAACCTTGTCAAAATCAGTGTAGTGGTTGCCGAAAAACAAATTAAAGAAGCGATTTCTTCATTCCCATGTATATCGGATAGGAACTGCAGTGCTAGCTTCCCTAAGAGTGAGAGACAAGTCATTAAAAGCAATGGGATGTTTAATAACCTGCAGTGCAGCAGCGTTCATTCGACGATATAGCACACCCTTCTCGCAATGGCACTAACAAACCGTGTTATGGTGAGACACCTATCACTTACGAAACCCAACCGGTTCACTGCAACTGTATCCATGACGTAGTCCTGCATAGCGCCAATACAAATGCCTTTAGGTAGTAGATCCCGGATTGTGCGGCTTTGAAGAAGAATCACAGTGAGGTGCCTTGTGCAGCACGATGTTTAGAACCTCCTTGCTTCAAGTACAAACAGAACTTTGTAAGTACACAAAGCATCGCCGCATAAAAAAGACAACATAGGCGTCTGACGATTGTGCTTGATTTTGGCCACCTCAGCTAATAGTATACTTTCAGTGCGTCTTACGTGACTAATGAGGCTTCGGCATCTTGTTGGCTGCAGCCGCATGGTCCGCGAGGCATATCTATCCCAAAATGTTGGATGGAGCAGCTGTGTCAACTGCCCGAAACGAATTTGTCACAACTGTTCCTTAAACAATATAAACCTGTAAATCCCTGCCCAGAGTTGAACGTGTAGCATTAAAAAGAAATAGATCTGATTCAAAGAGAATAAGTACATTGGCCACTGCCTTTCCATTCTGACGATAACTGACATTCTCAGCTCGTTTAGGTCTTCGTTATTGCCTCTCATAAACGTCATATAGCCTTCTTGTAGCCTGCTGCTGTTTCGCAGTAAATGAGTTCCGAGCAGGAGGTATCACTCAAGTTCGCAGATTTTTTTGTAAAAAAGAAGTCCTTCTTACACTATAGACTTCAGGTGCTCATCGCAAATAGAGAACGCGTCGCTTCAAAATCGCCCAACATCCTGTAGGCGACAACACTGGAGGGCTGCAACGAGGCATCTTCGGCACAAAGCGCCCGTGGTGTCGTCGTCTTTCTTGTGTGTGTTGTTTTTTGGCGCAAAATCTTTTCAGTAGGCTGCAACGAAGTTCTGACATTTCGTCGGCGGTGCACTTCGTCCGCGGAACGCCGTCGGGGCGTTCGCGCACGTAGGCTACACGTCAGAGCGCAGATGCCTGCGCGCCTCCAGATTCTCATATACGCGCCAAGCCAATGACAGCAGCCCACGTACTCAACGCAGCGCCTAATGTTGAAAACAATGTCTATTGTTTTGTATTTCTCGTTCCCAGCGGAGCCGCCGCCTATTTGCCGTCTCCCTCTCCCAGTATACCGTTTCTTTTCTTTGACGCGCTTCACGTGGGCAACCCGTGTTTCTCCGTGGCCGGTGATCTCAACCGCGCGCTGATAGCTGCCGCGCGGTTCGGCGAAGCAACCGGCGAAGCACTTTCATTTTCTTGGCGCCTCAAAGAGCAGAAAAAAAAAACACGACCTCCTGCTGCGGTTTCTGACGGCGGCGCGGCTTTTCGCATAGGAGAGATGTCTGCGCTACGCGAATTGTCTGGGATCGCGCGCGCCAGGTGAACTGCCTAGCCGCGTTGCCCATCACTCCCGCTGCTCTTGGAAAGAAAGGATCGCGCTTGATGGTGCGGGCGGAGATTGGGTCGGACAACCCTGCCTCTACGGCCCCTTCCGCTCCCATCTCCGTACGCCTCCTCCTCTTCTAGAAATTTTTCGGTCAGTTCTTCAGTACAAAGGGTTTGTACCAGTACTGAGTGCAATTGGGCAGCATTGCGCGGATGCCAGCATCACTCGGGCCAAATTCCACGGCTAACCCGAGAGCTGAGCCTCCTTCATCACCCCATGCGAGTGCGATGGCGCAAAATCATGAGGCGCCGGAAGTCATTTTTGTCTTTTTTTTATTTATTCATAGCGAGGGTACTGTGACGCGAAGGGGGTAACAGCAGCGGAGACAGGTTCAGCGAGATGATTACGCTCTTTGTGGCCACTCCTGCTGTTGGCCGCGCGCATTAAACATTTGGCGGTGTGCTTAGTAGGTTCATTATATGACAATGTACGTATCAGTTATTTAGTGAAGGTACTGGTTGAATGGGAAGCGATTATACAGAGGCAAAAAAATGAGAAGATGGGAAGGTGGACGAATAAGCAGGCAATGCATGAAACGCACGCAATAAGAGCGTATATAGTCAATACCTACGAATCACCATCTGATTCAGTTTCTTAATTCAACGAGCCGCAGCAAGGCACGGAACACCTATCTTCCCCTGCGCGCGTCATGTCGTTCCTCAAAACGGGGAGGGGACTTCGTGCGGAACGATAAATGCTTAGAAGGTACCAAGGTGTGTGTGCGTGTGTGTGGGGTGGAGGGGGGGTGAATTACAATGTGTTCTGTTTTCTTGCAAAATCGGAGACACGAAGACTTCATTTGCGTATGGGTCTTCCCCGAAAAGATCAATTTTAGTCGAACTATCAGCCTCTCCGTAATAAAAACAAGAAAACATCGCACACGGCATTCAGCTTTCTACATAAGTTTTTGAGTAGACGGTTACTTCGCGGAAGTTGGGCAGCCAATCGCAGTTCGTTTGTACGTGCGTGTGTGTGTTTAGGTTTCTCTCTCCTTTTTTTATCCTTTTCTCTCTCACCTATTGCATCCCCTTGCCCCTCCCCCAGTACAGGGTAGCCAACCGGAGATAATCTCGGGTTAACCTCCCTGTTTTTCCTTTGCCTCTCTCTCTCTCTTGCGCATGACACCAATGACGGCTGCATCGGCTGTATTTGCGCATATACTATGCAAAGGCGTATTTTGCATTTATAATAGCTGCAGAACAGCGTCAGCAGAGTGCCCTGTGGAATGAAAATATGTACAGAAAGAGAGCATAAAATAGAGTTCACTCCAAACAATTCACTGGGTCGTTACGTCCTATATACTCAAAAACTTGGGTGCAATGCTCAACAGTTGCTCGTTATGTTTTGTTTTTTTTTGTCCTTCTACAGCGAAGCTGATAGTGCGGCGAAAATCACTCTTTTCGCGTCCGGAAGACCTATGCGCAAATAAAATGAATGTGTCAACTGACTAAAGGTAGTATCGCAATTACACTTTGCAAGAATATGGAGCACATTACACGCGCATCCTGTGACACCCGTATTAGACTGCAATATCTTGGGGATTGTCCCACGAAAACGGTTAGACGTTCACAAGAAATCACGGGGTTATGAAAAGAAAAAAAATGTCATCCGCCCGAATGCTGCACGAAGCTACAAAGGAAACCTTACGGGATTCCGCAGTACTGATTTGCCATATTATGTGTCCCTGTGCTTCGAGTTGTCGATTATGTCACCCTCGTGCTGCGATCTGCTAGCCTGCTGGTCAGCTGAGATGGTAGAGTGACCGCCCAGGAAATGCGTTGGTCCTGGGCTCGAACCCCGAACCAGGATGAATTTTTTCTCAACTGCGAAGCGTTCTTTCGGAGAAACCCGTACGGGTTTGCTTTGTAGCTTCCTGCTACATTAGGGTGAATGATAATTTTTCCCTTTCATGATTACTCCACCTTGCGCGATTCCGCACAACATATTTGCGAAATCACGGATAATTTGCAAGGAATGCTAAACGCATTAAAATGAATGAGCTAGATTACGTTATACTTTGATTTCAGGCATTCAGGCTTAACACGGAGATGAGCTACCGCCATACAGCATCATGCTTGTTCATGTCACATGAGCAGCTTACGGCCATATTCCTTGCAATGCGTTTCCAAAGCAATGATGGGGCGAATCGACGGAGTTCAGTGGTGGAATTTAAGCGCGTATTTTCAACGTGATTCCGCGCGCCGCTTAAAATTCAGACAGCACACCGTGCCTTCACTGTCGTTATACATAACATTCGTAAGTGAACAGCGCAAGTAGCAGTTCTCACGAGTAAAGTAAGTTGACTATGCAACTAGTTCGTAGTGCTTATATGCCATCAGAGGCATATAAGCCACCAGAGGCTGTTGCACGTGGAGAGAGTGAGAGAAAAAGCTATTTAAAGAAACGCAGAGAATTCTGCGAGCATGTGTGAATTAACCTACATGCCACTCTGCATGGGGAGGGAGTGAAACAAATGAAAGGCCCTGAGAGAGGGAGAGAGGGCGGAAAAAAAAAGGTGTGAAAAAGGTGGACATGGTATTTACATGTAAAATGGGGTCCAGTGTATTACGTTCAAAATGAAGGCTAAGTGAAAATGAAGTTTGTCATTCTAATGTGTACATATGGCGTTTCCTAAAGCTTGTCAAGCAAGCCAATAGCCCGAAGATAAGCAAACAACAAGCTTAAAGCCTGCCGCTGCCTAGAAGGATAAGGCAGAGGACGTGAGTCCTCAGTGTCAATGGTGATGGCGTCAGTGGTGCTGGCCGTGCTCGCCGAGGAAGGTGGGAGGCGCTAACTTTTCTGTCTGTTCAGTTGAATGAAGTTAATTATGCTTGGTGATAAATATTTATTTGTTTCGTGTAAAACGCGCCGTTTTGCAGCGCAAACGATAGAGAATACGACTTCGTAACAGAACACACACCGCACATAGCGCGAACAAGAACAAATCTTTATTTCGGAACAGCGCGTTTGTCGAAACTAATCGTAACCAACCGCCACTAATTGTAACTTTACTAATATTTCAAGACGTACTGAAGTTTAGTCCTGACGAAATGGGTGCTTGAAATATACGAGAATTGGTAAGATGTCCATGAGGCGCCACGAGGCGGCCATCCAGCGACACTGCAATGAACTCCGCGTTGTACTCAAGCCCAAGACCACTCGGCCGTTTGGCAAACAGATTGAATAGGATGCCTCCAACCATGTCTTCTTACACTCGAGATGGGAACACGAAGAAACATCTGGAACACCTGCATGAAGCTTGCTCAATTTCGGTGACGAGAAACAACGCAGTGTAGTGAAAAAGAGCATGCACTTCATTACAATAACCTCATCAGAATTAACGATGAAACATCCACGCGAAACAATACCGAATGAAGATGGAAAGCTGTGCTACAAAGCCTCATCTATAGTACGGTGTGTAAGTGTGTCCTCAGGGCTAAATTATTGTTGCCACAGCTATTATATTGGTGCAAGCTCACGGGAGAAAATTTACGTGGGGGCATTTTTGAAAACTGAAATAATCCAAACACTCTTGTAATGACAGTGGTGCTCTTTGATTTTGTGTTTAATATTGTGTAAAAACACATGCACACTCTTTGTCAGAAGTACACAGACTATGTTGCCTGCGACCGCCGTGCTGCTGTAGGCGCTTTGAGAAAATTTATGTGGTACGACTTACCTAAGTTCAAACTGCTTAGAAAATGGCCAGACTTTTCTTACTTACAATCCAGATGTCTGGAGAGCCAGAAACACCACAGGAACCATAACACACAGCTCAAAGACATACATATATGGCGAAGGCAAGGAATAGCTTGTGTACTTTTGACAAAGGCTGTACATGTTGCCTCACTTATGTAAGGCCGCACACGGATTTTCTGTGCGGTTCCGTTCTGCTGCCTTAGCTTTTTAGGGGTAGTTTGGTCCACTCAAGCTGCGGCGACGGCGCTTCTCGTAGAAAAAAGGGAAAAAAAGGAACAGACATTGCTGTCAGTCAAGCACTCGGGACCGAATAAAGTAAGGCTCAAAACTCAAAACTATGGCGGTCACCAAGTTTTACGGAGAGAGAAGGTTCTGACGCACTTTCTTTCGACGGAGTACACTCCGAGTTGAAATGTATTAGGTCACTAATGTTCCATTCGAAACTCATAAAGTGCATTTGTTTACGCCACTAAAGCTAAGACCCGTCATTAAGCTTCAGCATTGATACGTAGGTATATAGAAACAACGGTATGTCGTGCAATACATTAGCCACTTTAAACCGTAATAATAGGCCTTACCCAACCCATACAAATACTGCTTTGTACACACCACGTTCCAGGCGACATTTTGGCCGTCAAATGCTTTGTTCGCACATTCCACACGATGTTTAAAACATCGACATGAGTTGCTCTAATACACTGGTAAATAAAATAATTACATCAAGAATTTCTCGCTCGTTTTGACAGGCGTTACTAGCACTGTTTGCCGATCAATTTGTTCAAATGTATTCATGTGTTTGTATGGTTCATTTATCATCACATAAAGCATATCTGCGTTTTTATTTAACGTCAAAACATGTGTGATTATGTGCGCGGAGTTACGAAATGCGACACAGTATTTGAAAAAAACGGACGACAACGACAACGACCTTGCGAAAAGAGTGCCGACAGTGCTTCGGCACGTGTTTACGTGCTGCGAGAAAAAAAGAAAAGAAAAAGAAGCAGGCGTGAGGGAGTCCGGAGGGAGACGGCCATCATGGCAGACGTGGAGGAAGACGGAGAAGAAGGTGTCCAGGGCGCGGGAGTAGCGGCCTGTCGAGTTCCTGACCCAAGGCCGCTCCACGCACCCACCTGGGATCAACGCCACGCTTAACTTCTTCCTGCAGCCTGCGGTTGGAGAACGTCGGAAGGGTGTCCAACCCAGGCGGCACAAAGTCCCCAGCGCCGTGCCCGAGCTTCCGGCTGGCGAACACCACAACAACTGGCGGCCGTTTCCCGTCTCCACAATGCCCATGTTCACAGCAGCGTCGATCATTCTCACCTGATGACTACTGCACCAGCGTTGACTGGCTAAACATGTTGTGCATGACCCGGTAAACTTGCTACTTTTGTGGCTGTGCTGTCTGTCTTTATATAGTTGAGCTTTCTAGACTTTCTGCATGACTTTCCTGCATGTTGTGTACTTGCTTCAACTTGGCGCGTAATTTTTTTTTCCTTGCATACGCTCAATATAGTGCTTGTCCATTTGTTTATAAACTGTCTCGTCTTTCCAAATGACAGATGCCTGAACGTTAGTAGCGCCGTGACATATGTGTAATATGTTTTCTGCATTCACGTTCTGTAACAGTAAATTAGCGCCTTTCTGGCTGTGTTTCTCACATCGAGCACGCATATCTGTGATTTCGAAGAGAAGGTTTGGTTTATTTTGATTTAAAGCTTTGGTTCTTCTGTACGTCTCTCTGTCATTCTTGGAGGCTACGACCAGGTACACAGCAATCGAAGTATACCTTGTTCCACGTTTGGCGTCGGTGGGCGATCATGCTTGGTCTGAGTGATTGCTAGTTGGTCGCAACAAAAGCAGGACTTGTGATATGCCTCCTTCGGTGTTAATGTGACTTTTCTGTGGGCGCTCGCGGCTTATACGGCAAGGGCTGAAAGAAAGACAAGGCATAGCAAGGTTGTTTTTTTTTTGTCTGCCATGCGGCACATGATTTTGAGGCGCTGTGCATAAGAGGTACAATCCCTAACGGCGTAGCGCCAGTTATACTTGACGCAGAGCCAAGCTAGATAATGTTCCACGCGGTCAACAAGAGTGAAACCGCGCGTCTGTTTCTGTGAACGGAAAGATTCAGGCAACACGGGAATGCCAGAACAAGCCAATGGAGGCACAATAACCTCTGATACTTACGATGTTGAGGCAGCTTTGGGAGGCCATCCTCGCCCGAGTTGACCTGGAGATTCAAAAGAGTCTTCTGAATGAAGCTGGGTGAGCACCGGTGGCTATACTGGAGTCCTGAAATAAAGAAACCACCCTTGACATTTTCGCGTCATTATATTTCTTGAATTCAATAGATGTTTATCCGACCATCCAGTAATACATCAGGTCTCTTTGAAACTTCATGTGTTACTCTTCTTGCACGCTGACTTCCGTTGCACTGGTCTGAGGACGCCACTAGACTGCACTCGTCGAGTGCCTGAAAAATGAATAAAGTGACTTTTCAAAACGCACCGCCGGCTGATTATTTCTGCCTTATAATAGTGATATAACGAGCCCTTGCAGTTGAAGCAGTTGGCATTGGAGTCGGACATTTGTGCCTAAGTTGGAAGAGCTTGCTTAGGCTAGAACTATTAGAGGGAAGGTCGTGCATATGATTTTCGAACGACAACGCGGAAATAATGGTGAAACTTTATTATATGCCTCTAACCGTTAAGATGCTTCTCTAGGGCGCGTCAGCCTCTTGCTCCTTTAAATGCTTGCTGAAAGAGTGCGCCAGGGTAAGGGAAGCGCCAAAGCGAACAGGCGCGCAAGACAGATGAATTGCGTCCGTAAATAGCAGTTGATAACGGCTACGTGCATGATATGACTAGATTGTAAGGAAGCACAGACGGCGGACCACGAGTCGTCGCGCCCGCATAGGAGAGTTCAGGAAGAGTCATCAGTTTGTGTCATCATTGTCAGCGAACGACCATTTTACCCGTGTAATGTGTAATGAGTGCGTTAAAAAGTCTCACACGACAGGTCTCCAATTACTCCTCGTTTGCGTGAACCGAACCAATCCAATACAAACGCGTAATTTTCCTGATTTAATCAATTCACCTGCCACTCGGACTCATTGCGTAACCTCATGTTTTTCAGCTTGTCATGGAGATTACCATAATTAAATATTGATGACCTCTTCTAAGCGTTGCATGATCAGTCCAGCTGAATTTTTTCTAAACAGAACTATAGACAGAATATTATGTCGCCTTGTTCGATCCCTCGTGCGTACTGCACGCGCATTTTCATAAGTAGGGAAATGAAAATCCTGATTATTCCCGTTTTGCTTTGGCGCTGCTAGGCGTTGGCCGGTGATGGTTCTCGAGGTGAACAGTGGTGGCAGCGGATGCTGCACAGTGAAGTGCTGGCGGACCAACTCAGGGCTGTCCAGAGGGCCCGTGTGACGGCAGAGGGGCTCGGCCTCTCTGTACCGACGTGGTAGTGGCCCGCATCAGTCCCAGACTGATCACTCACGACCTAAATAAAGTTCTTCATACTATATACACCCACGTGGGATGCATTTGAACCTCCACACTTACTAATAAAACATCTGAGAACAAGGAAACGTTCATCGGCACTTTTTCTCATGAGCGCAGAATATATTGTCGTGCTGAAGAAGCACGTCCACTGGCGCATCTTAGGACGTTATATTTGTCCTCACAAGACTAGACAAAACTCGCTACGACACCAGTCATATCCCCGTCAGCTTTACTTCCGGCTACTATGTTTGGCTGTGGACACTTGTTCGCAAAATGGGATTATACCGCAAGTTTCTCGCCACTTGCAGGGGACCATTCGTTATACTCGCTCGCTTGAGCGATGTGAACTATGTCCTCTGCAAAGTGACGGCAAGTAATCGGCATTCACGCGCGACGCACGTTGGTCACGTAGCCAGACTCAAGCAGTGCTATCACAGGTCCCCCTAGCTCGCTCAACTAGCTTCGCCTGTCCCGGGGGAAAATGTCGCAGAACTTCGCGACTGTGCCAGAGAAAGAATTAGAATGGGCGCGTGTGAGCTCAGCTGCACTCCGCGCCGGCTGGCCCTTCCCTGTGGCTTCCTCCTCGATCTCGTTTCACAAACGTCTTTCGCAACAACACTATATATATATATATATATATATATATATATATATATATATATATATATATATATATATATATATATATATATATATATATATATATATAACAAACTGGGGAGCAACAACTGAGAAGCAACATGCGCGAGAACCCTCGCGCATGTTGCTGCAAAAAGGGGGAAAGAGGCAGGAACTGTCATGGCAGGGAAGTGTCAAGCGTCAAGCGTATACATTCTATTAGTTTCTAATTTCTTTAGTAAGTACAAGTAATTTCCCCTGCGTTGTCCTTGGCGTCTTTGTTTGTTGGCTTCTTATGTTATGATTAATAAAAAATCGGGTCCCTCGGTTAACTCCCTTTCTTCGCTTGATATATATATATATATATAATAAGAACACGAACGGAAAAGGCGCAGTCGATACGAAAGGAACCAGGCGCGCGTGTCTAACCATGTAACCATGTCCGCTGGCCCCGTTTGCTCATGCAACGAAACGGGGATGCAAAGCCAGCAGAAAATGCTCGCGCGCGTGGACACGCTTTACTACTGCGCGTTTCTTTTTGGGCGTTCACGCCAACCTCCGAAACGCAGAAAGCGTTCGTGCCGCCCATCGCCGCAATGTAGAATAAAAGATAAAGGGTAAAAAAGAGAGAGAGAGAGAGAGAAAGACAGAAAGGAAAAGCGACTTGTACAAAAGAATCTGGCGACACAAAGGAACCAGCGGCGCGAGGCCACTTCTCGTGGCGGCCCGCCGCCGCTCGTCGCCGAGCTATTCATCTCCTCAATAGGCCGGTCCGGCAAGCACGGCCAGACTCGGCCGCCTGCGCACAGATGGCGTGCGCGCCGCCGCTGTGCTCACTTTGAGAGGAGTTTTCAAACGGGCCGAACCGGGCTGGTCGCGTGCCGCGCACCGAAAACACGTGACAGCGGCCAGCACACCCCCGCCGTCGGTCGGTTACTTGTCCCGGTCTCGGAGGCAGAGATCGGCGTCGCGCGTGGTTGTTCGTCGTCGCTCGTTCGCGCGTTTTCTTCGATGAATTCCGCGCGCCCCGTGACAACGTGTCCTCGTACAGGAGTGTGACAAACGTGCCAGTCATGCCTCATCCATTCCTCTACGCAGCAGTGATGACTCGGATCTTCGCCGTAACGTGCCGAGCTACAGCGTGATATTGTGTCCTTTGACAGCTATCGTTTTAGGTGTGGTGTGCTTTTTCAGTGCGTTTTGTTGGTGCTTCTTCTTCTGGAACTGTGTGAGTGGTTTGCGCCGAACGCGAGGATTTTTCGGCGGCTTGCTTGCTGTCTGGTTCCTCTGAGCCGTTCGGATCTTGTGCTTGACTGACAGTGTGGCTGGTGGTTTAGAGGATCGATAATCGGTAAGCTTCACCTTTCATGTGACCGAGTGATTATTCGTGACTTTGAAGGATTACACGCCTTCCCAATGTAAAACGTTTATGTGCTTCAAAACAGAAGCACGAGGCACGTTAGCTGCCCACCGCGTTCGCAATTACCCTGCTGTGCAGCTGCGTGGCGATGACAAGGCAATTGTCATCGCGACGTCTGTTTCCCCAATTTCGCATATATTTTATAGCAAAGTGCGACATCGAATATACTTATTTACGGTGCTTCTTAAAGTTGGGGAATCGCATGCCGCGGGCCTCGTAACTATATCTTCCTCCAGGCGGACACCTGAACTTTCCGCGAAAGGTAACATTGCTGGTAAGCAAAGCTCAAGTGTTACTGAGCACTGGTCCCCCAGTGCTCCTACAACGAAACAATGTCTAACCCCTATATGACGGAAACTTTCTTTAGCGTTATTTACTGTCCCATTACCGATCCCAGGGTGTCATCGCCATGGGATCCCTTCCAAGGATCGCGATCCAATGGAATCTCAACCGAAATTCCGTGGGATCATTGTGGTCCGGTCACGTTTCTCTGGTCGGGCACACACATCGTCCGTGTTCGGGCCCCGTCTCTGTCGCGCTCCCTTCTGTCCTTGCCAGCTGGCGCGAAAATGTCACTGGCAGTTAGCTCGGTGAGCTTTCTAAGGCAGCATTCCCACTGGCGATAGGCAGAGGGCGCGTGAGCGATCGCAACTTGCGACCAAGGAGCTCTCACGGCGCCCGATGCAATGTAACGCCAAGTGCGAGCTGGCCGTCGCCACACCGAAATGTTTCGCAATTGGTGTCGTTGACGTCTGCTCGCACTATGCTCGCACCGTCATCCACACGCCAAATAACCGTCATCGTATTGCGACGTCCTTTTTTCGGCGCCGCTGATAAGCTCAGCAGCTTCGCGACCTGCAGTCGCGGAGCTGGAAAATCGGTCCATCTACGTCACCAAACTGGTCGTTTTTCCACCAATGTGACCAATTTGCGACCGAATTCTTCGTGCAACCTCTTCGACTCGCCGCTGTTCTGAACATTTCGCCATTTTATGTCGAACCGGGAGGCTTAGGGGTGACGTGAGTGTCAAGCCGCTGCATAGGTTAAAAAGTCGACTCAGGATATACAAACTCAGCTCGGGATTCACTGTGGTGATGTGGCGCAATCCTTTCTTTTTGCGTGATAGACCACCATGTAAGCAGGAAACCTTATGTTCAGATTAAAGCATGTCGCTTTCGCAAAATTGCGGCCACCAGCTCAAAACGTTCTCGAGAACACTTTTCGTGCCTGCTGTCAACTGCACGCACATACCATGGTCTGCCACCCGCCGTGGTTGCTCAGTGGCTATGGTGTTAGGCTGCTGAGCACGAGGTCGCGGGATCGAATCCCGGCCACGGCGGCCGCATTTCAATGGGGGCGAAATGCGAAAACACCCGTGTACTTAGATTTAGGTGCACGTTAAAGAACCCCAGGTGGTCAAAATTTCCGGAGTCCCCCACTACGGCGTGCCTCATAATCAGAAAGTGGTTTTGGCACGTAAAACCCCATATATTATAATTATTACCATGGTCTGCCATATCAGGCTCCACTGTCGTAGTCAGATGCAAACGTGCTTACTTTGTCTATCTTGATACAACGCAAGGGAGCGACCAGAGGTGAACAGCGTGCTCTCTACACGGCCGCGGAATTGCTGTATTGCGAAGTCAATCAACTTGTCCGGAAGCGGGCAAGCAACAACTATGGCTTACGCAGCTAGGCGGCCCGTTTGCACTATCACAACCTATGGCACGACGCAGGTGCCCGCGAAAGCGCCTATAATTCTTGTCGCTTCCGTTGTCACACCACGTAAAGTAATCCTCGAAGCACGGCCTTTCATATATATTCGTGCACGAAAAACCACCGCAGTCATGTCTTCCAAACTTGTGAGAAGTCATAAACCATGAAGAGAACACGAAAACAACAATAAAAAGTGTGAGGAGTTACACATTTACAGTGTTGAACTATAATTATTTCAGGGAAACGTTTGTTGTAGCGGAACTGACTGCATAAAACACAAACGTCACTGTCTGCTGTGGGAGATGCAAGCGCTTTGAACATGAACGATGAGCTATAAAAAAAAAGGCACGTCATACTCGTGCGAAACTGAAGAATCGCAGCCCACATTTCAGAGAAGCCGTTTATTTCGTGTATCTGTGTTATTTTCTTTCAATGAATTAAATGCAACACTTTAAAGCTCTGCCTGCGTATGTCATATGGCCTCCATTTCCTGCAAGTTCGAGCTCGATGTTACATGTTGTTCTCCAACAACACAAGGAAAACACGCATAAAGCGCCGCTTTAAGAATTGTGGGATTTTACGCGCCAAAACCGCTTTCTGATTATGAGGCACGCCGTAGTGGAGGACTCCGGAAATTTCGGCCACCTGGGGTTCTTTAACGTGCACCTGAAGCTAAGTACACGGCTGTTTTCGCATTTCGCCCCCATCGAAATGCGGCCGCCGTGGCCGGGATTCGATCCCGCGACGTCGTGCTCAGCAGCCTAACACCATAACCACTGAGCAACCACGGCGGGTAAAACGCCGCTTTCAAGCCTGGTGCATTAAGTCATTTACTACAGAGGGCGTAACTAATGCACACACTTTAACTGTCTGCACATCAGACATAACGACTTAATATATCTACCAAGTATAAAGTCGGTGACTTGCTGTTTTCCCAAGTGGGCAAACATTCCGACGCTGTTCACAAAACCCGCCGTATAACGCAACGGAGCGCGTGTTTAAAAATTGTATTCCATAAACCATAAATAATGCGCGTACCTTAATCTTCACCTGTACATCACTCATATCTGTGCATCACTCAACCTATACTTCCACCAAATTGGAAATATAGAGCTTCATGGTAGCTGCAACATGACAGACACGGACAAAAGGAATACAAGGGGACGCTGTATGGCGCCGAATAACAACTGAAGTTTATTGAAAGGAAACATGCAATATATACCACGCATCACATTACCCGGACCCCCTTCCCCCTCCAGCATACGCTGATACACTATCGGAAACAACCTTCGTATCACTGAAGCGCATGTTTTTACGGTGATACAGAGGTAACTGCAGATATTATCCACCGTAACAAATGGCACGCGGCAATTCAATTACTTTATCCCAAGATCTAAGAAGGCAGCCTCGCTATCTTGCAGTGAAATGGATGGCTGACTAACACTTAGTGAGCATTTCTTTCCAATGTGATAAGCCTTCGTTAATTCACGTGAAAGCTTTTCACGGTGTCTGAACATACTACTTAAATAATACTACTTTCAAAAGCTGGATGACAGCACAGTCACGACAATGCGCAGAAAGGTGCGAAGGCGTAAGACCCGTTGTGGTTAATTAAATGTTACCTGTGTATCACCATTAAAACATGCACCTTCTGTGACATGAAGGTTGTTTTTGATAGCGTAGAGAGACAGAGAGAGATAAATGAGATGCGAAAGGCAGGGAGCTTAACTGAAACATAGCTATCCAGTTTGTTACACTGCACTGGGGAAGGGGCAAGGGGGGAGATAGAAAGGTAAAGAAAAATGCACACGCATAATAAGAGAGAGTAATTAAAGGAAAACACACACGCGCACACGCGCGCGCCAGCACGCACGCATGCACACACGCATGCACACACACGCACGCACGCATACATACACGCACGCACGCACGCACGCATGCACATGCACCCGCACACACAAACGCATACGCATACACATGCACACGCGTGCACACTGACACGAAGGAACTCGGGAGTATCACAGTAGTTCAGGCAGGTCGCCGGCCCCGTAGGAACTTCAGTAGTGCCTTCATCGCCTTCTGGTGTGAAGACCGCTATCAGCCGACACTCTAAAATCATCTGCACAGAAATCATCTGCTCAGACCATCTGCCCGACGCGTGCCAACTCCGTCACGAGCGACTGTCTCTGGGAGCTGTAGCGGGGACAATGACAGAGGATATATTCGATTGTTTCCTCGCTGCCGCAAGCAGCATGTTTACCCATTCTGATGCGGCAAGCAAATACATTCGTAAAAGGTACTCCAAGCCACAGACGGAAAAGTACTGTTGTCTGGATTCGGAAAAGTCAAGATGGAATACGTAGTCGGAAGGATCGGTCCAGGCGGTGCAGTCGAGTATGCCTGAAACCTATAGCGTGTTCCTCGTGGATCGTGTGGCATCACGCTCGAATATGTGAAGTTTTGAAGCGGGATGGGTTCCTTTCCAGCATTTTCGGGAGCCCTCCTAGCAGCTTCATCGGCATGTTCGTCGCTCATGATGCCGCATTGGCTTGGGAGCCACTGAAAAGAGATGCACGTCCTTTTTCTGCTAGTTTATTTCCAGCACAAGTTGGCCTTGTAGTCCACGACGTAGAGCGCATAGCAAACAACACAGGGCTGCCTTCGAATCAGTAAATATATCCAGCTTCGTGGTAGATCTTCATGAATCATGTGAAGTGCGCTGCGAAGTGCAGCGAACTCCGCAACAGTCGATGTTGTCCGGTGAGTAATTTTAACTGACCGGTAACGGCTTTTGGGCATGGGCAGGACATGTAATGAGGAGGGAGGATAACCGATGGTCATTAAGGGTTACGGACTGGATCCCAAGGGAAGGGAAGCGTAGCAGGGGGCGGCAGAAAGTTAGGTGGGCGGATGAGATTAAGAAGTTTGCAGGGACGGCATGGCCACAATTAGTACATGACCGGGGTTGTTGGAGAAGTATGGGAGAGGCCTTTGCCCTGCAGTGGGTGTAACCAGGCTGATGATGAACGGCTTTTTCGGGGAAGACCACAGCTCCTGTACATCAGTCAACAGTAGTCGATCCATCAGCGTAAATCTGGAGATATTCCGTGTATTTATCATGCTGCATAAGTAGAGATAGCCGCTTGAGAGCTGGCGACGAGAGTCCTGTTTTCGTTCGAATTCCTTGTAACAAGAGTCAAACTTGTGGGCAAGCCAAACACCAAGGAGGTGCAAGGAGCCTCTCGGTAGGCGTACAATCTCTAGGGAGGCAGTCACGGTACGCCGATGTCTCTTGGCAAAAGGAGGCATTAGGCCGGTCTATCGGCAGTGCAGCGAGGTGGTAGAAAGGAGCTCGGGCAATCTGCCTGGTGTATGCTCTGAGCACTTCGAATGTGATATGAGTTGTGACTGGGTAATCTTGAGATATCGCTCTTGTTTCTGACGCCGATGTGCAGCGCGGCAATCCAAGACGACGATGAGTGCCTGCACCTGAGCACTCTCGATTGTGCGGTCGTTGCTTCTGCAGGTATTGCTCAGTACAGGTAAGGTATACCTCAGATAGCCGAAAAACAGCGCCTTGTAGAGTTGTAACATCGCGCGTACTGACATACCCCACGTTTTCCCTCCAGGAAACTTGAAAACGTGTGAAATGACCGTTAGACTTTTCTTCAGGTAAGCCACATGAGGACTACAGCTGAGGTATCGATCAATGATTACCCCTAATAAATATGTGCATCCTGGTGCAGCAGAGGTTCTACACATTGAGAGAAATGGCGCCGGACATCATTAGCTTCCGCGTAAACGCGACCAGCGCCCATTTCTCAGGTGAAATCTGGCGCCCTTGTTTGCTAAGATACGCTGATATGGAAGTCGAGGCTTTTTGAAGCCTCGCGCGCACTTGAGGAGGTGTTGCACCCGATGTTCGCACTCAGATGTCACCATCTTCAAGGGGTGTACGGTAGCGCGATTAAAAGACGGGACAAAAGAAGACACAAAGTGACACACACAGCGCTATGTCACCAGCGTACATTGATATTTGGACAGAACTTGATATGTGTTCCACGAGAACGACAAAACCAAGGTTAAATAGTGTGGGGCTCAAGACGCCATCTAGGGGAACACAACGGCGTGCGTAGGGTTCAGAGGTCGGACCATTATCGGCCTGCACAAAAAAGAATGTCATGTGTAAGTAGTTGAGGGTCTATCGGTACACTCGGCCACCAAGACCAAGCGATTCAGGCGCATCAAGTGTGGCGTCATGAGCAACATTGTAATTGTAAGGTAATTAGTTAAAACTTAATTAGTGATTTATTATTTAATCAATTATTCATTTCAATTTTGTGCAAGTAATGCCCGTCCCTTCCACTCATCGACCAGCTCATCGACTAGAATTGTGCTATCTCCCACAGGAAACATTTATATCATAAAAAGCCAACAAACACTCACCCCAAGGACAACATAGAGAAAAATCTTGTGCTTAATAAATGAACTAATGAAATGATAAATTAATGGAAATGAATTTGGATGAAAAAAATGGCTGTGGCTTAGGTAAGGTTAAGCCCAGGATGCGAAGCATACTAGCCTTTATTTTAGTTGTTGAACCACTGTTTAGCCTGGTGAACTGCTGTTGCTTGGCTATATTTGGTTCGGCTAGACGAAGAAACAACTCATGCGTTACTCTGCTTCGCTTTCAAGAGTGGAACGCGATAGAGTTCCCGTCGACCCGCCAAGGGGTGTAAGACAATGGGCTACGGCGCAGGGACTACGCGCCCCGCATTGGACGCGGTGAGCGTCGAGCAACGCAGCGTTCGGCGCGGCAACGAAATGTGCGCCTGAGCAAGCGACGCACGCCTGAGCCTTAGAAACAGCTCGTTTCTAAGGCAACACCGCATTCACTAGAGGCGCTTTTGTACCGCTTTGAAGC
The DNA here is from genome assembly GCF_038994185.2 of Dermacentor albipictus. NCBI lineage: Eukaryota > Metazoa > Arthropoda > Arachnida > Ixodida > Ixodidae > Dermacentor > Dermacentor albipictus. The sequence continues at coordinate 89,449,791 of NC_091823.1, forward strand.
ATCGTACTCGTGGCTCAGTGGTAGCGTCTCCGTCTCACACTCCGGAGACCCTGGTTCGATTCCCACCCTGCCCATCTTGCAAGAGTTGAGCCAAAGCCACCTAGAAAATCAGTCTCTGTAGCACGCCGCAACCTTCGCTTCTCATTCCAACGAGCAGCTCTGTCTCCAGGAGGCATCTCACCTCGTGAGTGTCTAACAGAGGCAAGCGCAGCTGCTTATATACCGCCGCGAGCGACGGCGCGAGTTGGAGCCCCGTTTCTCCTCTGTCGTGACGTCACGGTGTCACGTGGTATTCAAGGCGACACCGCCGCGCCTGAGGAGCTGGGTTGAGCTCTCGTAATATGCTTCGCATAAAACAACTTGCCGCAGGTGGGGAACGATCCCACGTCTTCGCATTACGCGTGCGATGCTCTACCAATTGAGTTACCGCGGCGCCGTTTCCCCATCCACTTTCTTGGGTATTCATGTTTCCTAGTAGAACCCTAGGAGTGTTAGCCAGCGCCACCACTCACAAACCTTGGCGGTGGATGTGGAACATCCTTTCTGCAATGTTGACAGTGATGAGACCGCAACTCTTGCCTTTGCTTCGTGTTGTCGACAAATTCGTCTTCGCTCTACCGTCTGTTAGCCGCCTCAGATGGTAGAGCGGCTGTCCGGGAAAGGCGGTGGTTCCGGGTTCGAGTCCCGGACGAGGACGAATTTTTCTTCAAATGTGATGCTTTTCTTTCGAGGAACCCGTTTGGATTTCCTTTGTAGCTATTGCTACGAACGGGTGGATGTCAGATTTTCCCTTTAATAATGCTATTTGTATACTTTATATTTCCATGCACATTTCGGGACATGACTGGCCTTGTCAAAAACACGAGAAACATGGTTCACTGATATCAGTGTTTACATCGACATATATTGCGCTAAGCGGGGGTGGTTATTCAGGTTCTGGTTTGCTAGAAAAGTTGTAGAGCAAAATGAGTTAGCCGTGGAAGCTAGTTGGAAGTTTGGATATAATAAACGACTCGGGAACGTCAGAAATTCCGAAACATTCTGAAGGTCGATCGGATAATCTTGTGAGTGACTCAGCGAAAACAACGAGGTCTAATTCGCTTATAACAAGCTGAAATAGTCCTCCTCATAACTAAATATGCGTTGCTCAAAGATCATCCAGAGAGGTTTTGATACTTTGACTTCAGTGTGTTTACACAGAAGGAAAACCAGAACAAACGCAAGAACGCCTTTATAGTAAGGCTCCAACACTTTAGGTTTAGCTCAAAGGCTCGTTGAGGTCGTCCCGTTTATGTATAAGTGACACGATTGAATAATTTATTTATTTATTTATTTATTTATTTATTTATTTATTTATTTATTTACTTATTTATTTGTATTACCCTCAAGGCCAGGCGACATTGCAGAGGTGAGTGGTATGAACAGTTTCAAAAGATTACAATAATGCAGTTTGTTACAATAAAAAGAAATAATCATTGCTGATAATATACAATCTTAGCTAAGGTACAAGTGAAATGAACATAAAGTCAGGTTAGGAAAACTAGACAGTAATAATGTTTGGTAAGTACAAAATGGCGGCTACTTATGCAATATTAGCTAGTGCTAATTGAAGGCATTGTTATCAGTAATAGTAATGACGTCTGGAGGAAGGTGGTTCCATTCCCGAGATGTTCGCGGAAGAAATGACTGAAAACGACTTTTGGTGTGGCACGATATAAACCCTACTTTGAGAGAAGGATCAACGCGATGAGAAACATACATTGGTGGCGTAATTAAATCATTTCGTAGTACAGGGTGATAGTATAAGTTATGAAACAGAGCTAGACGGGATATTTTTCGGCGAGAAGTTAATGGCAGTAAGTTGAGGTTACTTTTCATAGTGCTTATGCTTGCAGTTCTATTATAGATAGAAAAAATGAGACGAATGGAATTATTTTATACAAGTTCAAGAGAATTAATTAACTTGACATGAATCGCAAACAGCCGATGCATATTCTAATTTTGGGCGTATTAGTGTCGTATACAGCAGTAGTCTTAAAGTTGGTGGAGCGGAATGAAAATTTCGGCGCAAATAACCTAACGTCCGGTTGACATTGTTAATTATGTAATTAGTATGAACAGCCCATGACAGGTTAGTCGTAATATGAACTTCAAGGTACTTACAGTTGTCAATGGATTCTAGGGCAAGGTTATCCAGGTAATACTTATGTAAGGCATAAGCCGCTCGGGATATTTTTATTACTTTGCATTTGGTAATATTAAGTTCCATTACCCATTTCTTACACCAGCTAGAAATAACGTTTAGATCGGCCTGCAGTGCAGTTATGTCATCGGAGTTACTTCTTTTGCGAAAAACAGCGCACTCGTCGCCAAAAAGGTGAATATTTGAGGATATATCGAATGGAAGGTCGTTAATATAGATAAGAAATGAAAAAGGACCTAGTACAGAACCTTGTAGTACACCTGAACATACTTTAGTGAAAGCAGAGTTACGGTCGTTAACACTGACGAACTGAAAACGATTGGTTAGAATACATTCTATCCATTTTAACAGGTTACAGTCAAGATTCAGAAGGCTTAGTTTGTATAGTAATAGCTTTTGGCATACCTTATCAAGTGCTTTAGAGAAATCTAGGAAAATGCAGTCGGCAAATGAGGATTGATCTAGAATGCATTGTCACTTGTGCGTAAACAAGATGAGCTGTCTTTCGCACGAGTATGTTCTCCGGAAACCATGCTGCGCTGACGTGAAAAATGAAGTTTCGAAAAAATTAACCAGATTACTATATATGATGTGCTCCAGCATTTTGCAAAAGCTGCTGGTGAGAGATATTGGTCTATAATTAGCGCGTGAAGATTTAACACCTGATTTGTGGATGGGAACCACCTTCCCATTTTTCCATTGTGCAGGCAAAGTTCAGTGATTGTTCAAAAAGTTTGGTCAATATGACGGAACTGTAAGTACATGTGTTCTTCAAAAATATAGGACTTATAGTATCGTAACATGGGGAAGTCTGGTATTTTAAATTGTAAATGAGTCGCGCAGCACCATATGTATCAATGACGATGGGATCCATGACTAAGTAATTATACCGACTCATAAAAGGTAAATGGGAGCTAGATAATGGTGAGAAGTTTTTGTCGAACTCTGTGTTTAAAACCGAAGCACAAGAGTGAGCAGGAACAGGTTCAGCGGAAGGATCATTCAATATGATGCTATTGTCGGCAGAACGGTTAATTATAGGTGCCAGAATTTGGATACATTGGTGCTTAGCAATGATGGAAGGACATATAGTTTGGAACTTGACCTTGGCGATCTTCAATGCATTTACGCACTCATCAGAAGCAGTCTTATATTTTTCCCAGCGTGATTCACTCGGTGGCTGATTGGCTAGTCGATAAAAGCGTTTTTTCCTGTTTGATAAACGTCGAAAATGGCTATTGTACCATGGTCTCTGGGGATTAGAAGTTATTGTGCGGACAGGAACGTATTTTGCTGTTAGGCGTTCGACTTCGGCTGCAAACATGTTCCAGTTAGACTGGAGAGAACGGTCAATAAAAGCATAAAAAAAAACTGCACTAAATTCACCTAGCTCGTTATTTATGGCGTCAAAGTTAGTTTTCTTGTAGTTGTGTATGGTCTTCTTCATTTTGCTAGTTTGAACAGAAGGTATGGAAAGAGTAAAGGTGAGCAGCGCATGATCACTGATAAATGGTAGATGTATTACCGGAGAAGCAAGGTCGGGGCTTGAAGTCAAGATTAAATCTAATACGTTCGCCGAGTTAGGCGATATTCTAGTTGGTTCGGTTGGTTCGGTCACGGTCAATTGCAAACACCTGCACAGCACTATAACTTTACACATTTTTGTCAATTATAGTTTTAGACTTTCCACAGTCGGAGCGGCCCTTGAAGACTTATAAACAGCAAATAGACCTAAAGAAATATACTTGTTTCTGACTTTCTTTCTGTACACAATGGGCACCATTTCTGTCCTCCATATGAGAAGTCTATAAACAGGCGAAGCAGTCTATGTTCACGTGATGGAAAATTCTTATAGAGCAGATTCTTATATGAGATCACGGTGACCATGGTAGCACTTGCTACAGAGTGACCACTTGGTTGCGATCGAACTCACCATGGATCAGTGGAAAAGGACAAGAGATATGAATGCTGTCGCACATGCAAATCGTCCTGTATCCGGCCGCGGTGCGTAAGGGCATAGCCCTGGTGCGCATGTTGTCGCCGTTTTGGCTGCAGCGAAGCTCAAGAGAAAGATAACTCTCACGGATCCTGTAAAGGATAAGTTGAATTATTATTATTATTATTATTATTATTATTATTATTATTATTATTATTATTATTATTATTATTATTATTATTATTATTATTATTATTATTATTATTATTATTATTATTATTATTATTATTATTATCTTTCTTGCTTGCTTGCTTGCTTGCTTACGTAAAGCAGTCACAGAAAAGAGAAAGAGAGCTAGCTGGCAACTGCCACCTGTAGGGCCACAACGCCTACCAAGTCGAGAAGAGAATAGGCAAGTGCAGAAAAATTGTGAATGGAAAACAGGAGCGAGTAAAAGGGCGGGGCAGGACGAGTGAAGAAGGATGTAATACAAATAAAGGTGGAGAACAACATAAAAAGAAAACATGCAAGTTTCTCACGCACTCATCGGGCGGCACTTAGCGCCTTGCGAAGGATCCACAAACTTTCACAATGTTTGAGAAAAATGTCAGGCTATAAGGGGTAGTCTAAATCACGGCATTGCGCTGTGTCACGCTTGATCACGCTTGGACGCGGGACTAGCAGGAAATGTAGTACCACACATTGTAGCACACGGTAAGCCAAGTGGACGGTATATGTATACCGCCCTTGTCGGTGCGTCCGTTCGGGCGCTTTCCACACCGTGCAGGGAAGTTTCACTAACACTGTTCTAAGGCATCGAGGCAAAGCACACCTATGAACAGGAGGGGGAGGAAATGTTCTTGCAACTGAAGCGCGCTTATCAGGGCGCTGTCCGAGCAGGTATATACCGGCTAGTCAGCAGACGAGGATCGTCAGGTGGGCAGTCTGCTGATGCTCCGCCACTTCTGCTCTAGCTGCATCGAAAGCGTGCGCGCACTAAAGCGAAGTACGTTTCTGCTTGATTCGGGGTTTCAACTTCGCAGTTCACTACCTCGCTTGCCCCGAGCTGTCAGACACAAGTTCTCGTAATCCCAATCTTCTGTTCCTCTACAACAATCCATGCATGCTACCACTATGCGTTTAGAGTTGCACTGTCGCGTGCATGGAATGCGACCATTGAACAGTACAGCCGCCATTCTATAGTGACGACATACGACACGTCATGAATAACGTACCTGAAATATGGAAATAAAATGATCGAATGCCTTTTCACTTCCTCGGCGGTAGCGTCAAAGGCCCAGGACTGCAAGCACGGTGCCTATAAGCGGCAGCATATATCTGCGGCTTGCATGAAGGCGCAACGATCTCCGACTCGTAAACCACCACACAGCGTGACGTGCCGGCCCGCTCGTCGCTCTTTCATTCGTGTACGTGTCACCGGTAAACTGAACGTTTTACAAGGGGCTCCCGTGAACTTCTGTGCAGCGTTCGCAGAGTTTGGCGTGCCCGAAGGCGCTGCCGCACCTGCGATGGCGGAATGCAGTGGCGCGCATTGGCCTGTACAGCTGCTGCCGCGTCATTATTTCGGCGGTAAGGTACACGAATGGTATAGTTTACGACCATGAATGGCGGTATCACGGATGAAAGAAGTGAGGGGAATAGAGGTGATGTAAGGCGAAAGATTGCTTGGCGATCTTCCTTGGGGACTAGTGTCACAGTTCCTTTGAAGGTCTACATTTGCACTCACTCACTCACTCACTCACTCACTCACTCACTCACTCACTCACTCACTCACTCACTCACTCACTCACTCACTCACTCACTCACTCACTCACTCACTCACTCACTCACTCACTCACTCACTCACTCACTCACTCACTCACTCACTCACTCACTCACTCATAGAGAGAAGGGAGGGGAAGAAGAATTGGCTTGCATGCCCTATTAAAGCCAAATGACCATTACAGAGAGAAGTCGAGATAATCACGTGATTAATGACCGTACCAAATGAGTTGCTGTTCACGTTGCATATCTCTAAGAATTAAATTAAATTATGGGGTTTCATGCCAAAATTACAATATGATAATGAGGCACGCCGTAGTGAGGCACTCCGGAATAATTTAGACCACCTGGGTTTCTTAACGAGCACCTAAAGCAAAGTACAGACGTATTTGCATTTCGCCCCATCGAAATGCGGCTGCCGTGTCGGGGAATTAATCTCGCGACCTCATGTTTAGCAGCCCAACACCATTAGCCACTGGGCAACCACGGCGGGTGATGCGTATCTCTCTTCGTGTCCCATTTCTATGTTTTTTTATGAGCGGCAGCACTTTGATAGAGCTGTTGTTTACGTTCAAGAGAGCATCGGGCTTCAACACTTCCTTCCCCGCTACCTAACACCCTTCCGGCACACTTAATTCGAAGCTTCCACCAACAGCCATGAAGACGTTCAACAAACAACACAGTAGCCATGCTACAGTTCCAGGAAGCGTCAACGAAGGTTTTCTCTGGTCTTCAGAATTTCGCTCAACTAGGGCTGACTATTCTTTTGATCTACCTCTGGCACCTTTCTCGTCCATTTGGCAGCTATTTAAGCGTCGCATTCCAGCACGTCCGGGCACGTACGTATGCCTCGCGCAAAGCGCAGTGGGCGCCCCTCACAATCGCGTCAGCTTTGCGGTCTCATCACTGCGGCCACCGGTGCCAGCCCTCTTCGGGATCTCCCTCCAAATGGCCTGTGGCAGCGAGGAGGGGTCCTCCGCACGCTACCGAGGCTCGCATGCGTTCAGAAGTATCAAAGAGAGAAACGCGCCGTGCAGATGAGAGCGCAATTTCGCTGTCTTCGAAAAGATACCAGCTTTCCGAAGGGGAGACGTGCAAAGGGAACGAGGCAAGGGCAAAGAAGCAAGCCAAGAAGCAAGAGCGAACTAACGCGCGCGTGAGAGATGACCCGGCCCTCGGAAGACCTCGCGCGTGCTTATAATATACACGGCCTGTCTGCACCGTTTGACGCGAACGTCGAATGCTCGAGGCTCGATCAAGCTCGACGCAGTGTCAGCCTCGGCGGCGGCGGCCCCTGACGGTTTTGACATGCTAATCTTGGCCATTCTGTGCTGTTTCTCTCCCTCTTCTGGGCGCGTGAATCTGTATCGTTGAGGTGGCTCCAGCGGCGCCGCTGCAACCGTTGAGCGAGCTTTGTGCGCTTTGATCGGCCCCTCTGCCTTCTCTTCATCGATGGGTCGTGTCTTTTCGGGTTCAATTCCGGCAGCTCCTTGATGTTTGCATCGCCAGCAGCGTTGGTCGTGCAGCTCATCGTGCCTCGAGGTTCTGTCTTTGTGTTTGCGTCTGCGGTGACATGCGGCCTGTTCCTCGGCTGTGCTGGATGTCGGTTCTCTTGGTATTGCTGTGTCCTCGTGGGCAGAGCGTGCTTTACGTCCTGCAGTTACCAAAAAAAAAAAAAGGACCGCTGCGGGGATGAGGCAGTTCACGTTTTAACGCGCAGAGCACACGCACACAGCGCCGAGTGCAGCAGTACGTGTGGCATTAAGCATTTAATATTCACGTGACGTCTTCAGGGCATATATGCTTGAGGAGGAGACAGTTGGTTTTTCTTTGATGAGAAGCGGTGCTGCGTTGTGAGCGAAGCAGGAGAATTGGCAGAAATTTTTTTTGCGCAACTGGTTGCCTATTCGAGTTTGTTCTTTCTATTTTTGTCTTCTCTCTCGTTATTATGCAGCGCCGCTTCACATCAATGTACAAAACCTTTAGTTCTCTCGTGAAACACGATTTCTCTGAATTTCGGCACCTTGAGACCGCTTGGTAACCACATATTAAACGCCAGTATGTTTTCTCTAAGTCTTCTTAATGAAAAAAAAAATACACAACTCTTACAGCAACACTATAATATAGGTTTTAGTCACAAGAAAGAACCTAGGGCCCTTTAGCGTCTACGATTGTATCATAACATGCAAAATTGTTTACCCTTAAACGATTGTCGTATTGACGCCAATAACATTATGATATTTCATTTGCATCAACTTTAGGGCAAAACTTACTTCTAAAGAGACTGCGTTTTCGGAACCACTCCATTATTTATGCCTACCCGTAGCAGCTCTACCAACTCATGGAACCAATGTCCACGACAATCACAATTTCAGCCGCTATTGTTATTTATTTATTTATTTATTTATTTATTTATTTATTTATTTATTCAGTACCCACAGGCGCCGAAAAGCTACGTGACCAAAAGGTTACGTGAATATTTAATGAATAAACGTCATAAACATTTATGTTTGTGTGTGGTGCAGCTCATTCTTGCTGCGACTATAAAGCAGGGCGCCTGTTCACTGCGTACCACACCACAGCGAACTAAAAAAAAAATGGAAAACTGGCACTTTAAGTAATCAAACAATTTTTTAATAGTTTTCCCTAAGTGCTAGTTTTCGTTTTGGCTATGAGGGTAGTATTTCGTTGAAATTTGATGACTCGCAGAGCTAGGGCTTTATTAGGGATCGGCTATAGCTGCTCTTAAAAGTGCAGAGCAGAGATTACCTGTGAAGTCTACTTGCGGATTTCGATCACTTCTTGACGTTTTTGCAGGAAAAAGTACAAGCGAGGCTCCCAATGGGTACCGAGTAAAGCAAACCAGGCTGGGGCTCTTTTTGTCAGTTTTATTGAAGATTACCTTGACTTCAATGTTAGGGGCGTTCGAATAGCGAAATTTTCAAATCGAATCAAATACGAATTTTCGAGAAAAACGACCTTCGAATATAGACTGGAATATCGAATATGCCATCTATCTAAAAAGAAAAAAAAAAGAAGAAGAAACCAAAAGGCAAGATGAAAGTTCTGAGGACTTCTGTTCGGCAACAAATAGGCTTGATTACATTATTTGATACGTGTAATCGCGGTAACTAATGGATGTCAGGTCAACTGAGAAGCTTGAAAATAATAAACGAACGAAAGTAATGTCATATCTAGTGCACGATTACAATGAGAGTAATACCGCACGTTCCAGATGCATGTGATAGAGTGTAGCGCTGGCTGAAGGAGCTAAGGGCAATGCTACAGCACCGCGCGTCGTCCTGAAGAAATCTATGCAGACATATTCAGACTGGCTAGATAATAAATTGCTTTGTATAATAGAGACAGCGAAATCGTAGGCTGTGTAAGGCGGGACGGGACACGCTTGCTGAACGACTGGTAACTGTCAAGTGACCTCCTCCATGTGTTTGTTCTGGAACTGGATCGTCGGTGCAACAACCGCCCGTTCACCTGCGCCGGAATCGTTCAAACAATTAGATCACCATTTTCACCAGTCTTTCGCACCTGTCGTGTCTGCAAGAAGTGTTGTTGGCTCTTACAGTATTCGAACGCAACAAATATTGAACTACTTCGCATAGTGAATTCTCGAATCCAATACGAAGGGAATAGCAAGGATTGTACGGAATTTCGTATTTGAATTGTTCAAATTTGTGTTCGAAATGTCGAATGTGCGCACGACTCTAGGTAAACGCTAATTCGAAAATTCGCGCTCAAATCTACTGATCAGCAGTGGTTCAACACGGGTTGTCGGCAGGGGTACTTTCGTTCTCCTTGGCGAAGACGAACCGCGTTGATCACTTCATGTACCCACCTGCTTATGATCCTCGGTTTCGTTCGCTCTATCATGAAAAGTAAAAGGCATGGTAAAGTGGCATAGTGCGTCCGGAAATACGAGAAAAGTGAAAATTAGCCTCTAGTCAATCCCACTGTAACAAAAAGAAAGAAAGAAAGAAAGAAAGAAAGAAAGAAAGAAAGAAAGAAAGAAAGAAAGAAAGAAAGAAAGAAAGAAAGAAAGAAAGAAAGAAAGAAAGAAAGAAAGAAAGAAAGAAAGAAAGAAAGAAAGAAAGAAAATATTTAACACATTTCGTAGAATTCACTTACACAAAGATAAAGTCCGCGCATGGTGGTAGAAGCAGAATTCATCCTGGATCCCAGCCTGTCGTGCTGACTGTACCGCTCTTTCTCTATAAACGTTGTGTACCTTACTTTAAACTCCCGAAACGACAGGCGACCACGAAACCGAAATCTAAATCCTGAGTTCACAAAAAGCCTTCTACACAAGTACTATACAACGTTGTTTCCCGACCACTGTCCATGATTTTTCTCACGTCCCTCGACTGATCTCGCGCTTTTCCCACAAATACACGAGTGCGAGACAGTTAGAGAGGTTTACAGATTATTCGGAGGCTGCGACGGTCCAACGAGAGTGATTGGCCAGCAAATGTGGACGTGCTGCACCTGTGTTCAAATCGAACTTACCAAGGGCGCTCTCAGAGGTCGGTTACCCTCGCCTTCATTTTCTACCATCTACGTCGTGCTGTCATTTTGTAACTGGACTACAATAGTGTAAGTGTATCGTGTACCCGTGCTCATGTGCCTTTGACCACAACCACAGCCAACTGCGGTGGGCATCTCAGGTCAGCGCAGCTTTTGCGGCAATCTCGCGACACCGAAACACCCGCGCACTGTGCGCATGCGCTAACTTCGGTTCGTTTGCATCTCGGAAATGAAACCTCAGGTTGTTTTGCATGATTCTGTCTAGCGCGTGGAAGTGAAAGGCCGGTGAGAAGGGGATTCCCCGCGGTACTTTGGTTCGTCGACCCTCTCACCTTGCTTCTCCTCCTCACGGGATTCGCGTCGTAGACCGCGGACGGCGTGGCACTCGCTTTCTTTCATTCCAGGCGCGCGCTTTGTTTTTATTCGCTTCCCCCGACTCCTCTCTTCAGGGTTGGTTCGCGTTTACGAGGATGAGGCGAAAAAAAAAAAAAAACAGCTGGACACCGGATAGCCGACGGGCGCCGGCGAGACAAGACGGGCCGCGCAGCGCGAAAAACAACGCTCCTCGGCCGATGATGAAACCGCAGCGTTCTTCCGCGGATGGGCCGGCGTGACAGGCAGGCCTTGTCGTCCACGCGCGAAAAGAACAACGCGGCCGGACTTCGTGATGGGATGGCAAGGGGTGGGGGAGGTGGAGGCGTGGGGCGGGGGGTGCAGCCGCGGAGACGGGTGGCAGGGGCGTGGCGTTGCGGGATGGACGCGAGCGGCGGCTTCTTTGGGAGCGGTGACGTCGTCGTCGCCGTGACGCGGCGGATCGGGGCGCCGGCGCGTAGTACCGCGGGGTATCCGTGCCGCATGCGCGCCTCGTGCTGTCCGGCCACCCAGCGAGCTCGAAAGCGGACCCAGCGGGGGACCTTCTCATCTCGGCCGTCCTTCGTCGGTTGTGCGTGGCCACGTCCGATGGAGAAGACGCGCGCTGAGCGACCGTGCGCGCGCTGGCGCTCATTGTCTTGGAGAGCTGAAGTTCCCCGTGTGTGAGCACCGGGATGCATTCGAGGCGAGGACTGCGGTGTCATGTTGCCGGTATGAAGTCGCAGAGTGTTACTAGAGACCCCTTGGAGGTGCCTTTTTCTTGTCTAATGAGAATTCTGATCGGCCGCTGACAAACAAAAAAAAAGAATTGTTTGCTTTGTTCAGTGCACGATGTGCAGTTTTATTGCTTTCAGGACGGGCCCCGTGTGCACGGTCACATCACAGTGGCGCTGTATGCAAAAGAAAAGCATGATTCAGATATCCGTGTTCATCCTCTAATTCGAGAAATTTATGTGAGAGAGAATGTAGGAGATGCATGTTGATGTGAAGTGACGGGAACCTCCTCGGAAAACAGGCTGCTGGAGATCCGGCTGCCGCTCTATGCAGTGACCAGGAATAATCAAGCCTATGCAGCTAACAAACAAACAAACAAACAAACAAACAAACAAACAAACAAACAAACAAACAAACAAACAAACAAACAAACAAACAAACAAACAAACAAACAAACGGCCGGACGTACCGAAAGAAATAAACAAAACTTGGGTCCGTATTCGCAAAACGGTCTTCTGCTAAAAGATCTTCGTAAGAGCATATTCCAGTCAGTCGCGAAGTTGGACGCAGTATTAGTGAAAGCGGCTGGCCAGTGATGGAGAGCGCTTACGAACAAACGTCTTCGTGAATTCGACCCTAGGTGGACAGCCGAAACGTTGAGACGATTTTTCTTTCTCCTACCCTGTGCCATGATGTGAACGCCGTTATAAACATAAGTTTCTTCGTTTTGTCTGTGATTGGCCAGTGTGGTGACCAAGCTATTTATTGTACCTGCACCTCCTCGACAGACAATTTGAAACACGGCAAGGTCTACGATTGTCATTAGACTGGAGAAAGTACTGGTAAAAACACATTGCTTCAGGCGACCAGATTCTGACGTTCGCGTTGCTCTTTAGAAAGTATAAGCTTTGGCAGTCGGATGAGCAAAGAAACAAGCTTGTTGATCTCGTTTATAGTTCAGTCAAGGTGAAACGCTGGAGTTTATTGTATAGGCCCCGCATTCATGTGTATTCCTTGTCCACTCTCTAATTCACCTGAGATATGAGATATCTCATGCTTTAGCAAAGTTTATTGATTCATTCATTTTAGTTCAGTTCAGCTAGCTAAAGTGCGGATGAAGCTTTCTTGACATATTCCCGGAAAATAAATACTTGGCAAAGTAGGCCTGCACGGAAACAAAATGTTCTCTCTGGGAGTCGAAAGCTCACGAAGCGCAGAACTTGCGAGAAAAAGTATCAGTTTCCGTGAAATGTGTGTACGCAGCCTATAATTCCTTGCAGTATATATGGGCGGCCGGCTCTCGCGTCTTACCTTCTGACACGCTGCATAGCCAAACCGAGCTGAAACTTAAGTTTTTCTGTGAGCCCGGGCTCCTTAAAATTAGGCTGTACTAAAAGCGTAAGTGTTCACGGTTCGAGTGAAATAGATTGATACGAAAAAAAAGAAGAAAAGGAATATACCTCTTCAAAAAGAATGATCTTCCCGTTATTGAGGCATACAAGTAGTTTTGGCTTCGAAAGGGAGGCTTCATATCGTCGAAGAGGCTACCGGCATGGTTCTGTACAGCGGAGACGCGCGCACAACTACTTCACCCCGAACATTTCTCGACTGCCCGCTCGGTCGGAGCTCCTCACGTTTCCTCCTGACGGCGCGTCATTCTCCGCAGCCGCGGCGCTTCACTAAACGCCCTTCGCGCAAAAATTAAGTGAAGAAAGTCGGTGACATGATCAGTTCCGCTGCTGCTCTTACCTGCCGGCGTCAGGCGGTGAGTCTACAAAATCGCCGAGCCTTTCGGGCCTTGCTCAGTCTCATTCACGTGACTGGCACGTCTCTTTCTTTCTTTCTTTCTTTCTTTCTTTCTTTCTTTCTTTCTTTCTTTCTTTCTTTCTTTCTTTCTTTCTTTCTTTCTTTTCATTACCCCGCGCCTTACTGCGTATTTTGCTGTTGGTCAATTATGTCAGTACCTTAAACAAAGAATATTCTCGATGCATGTTCCACACGTTTCCTTGGTGGAAACTGAGTCGCAACAATAGAAAGCTCTGCCCGTCCTATATAGGATTCTATCCCGCGTCCACATTTTGCATTATTCAACGAAACTAATTAGCTGACTAATCGCATTAAAAAAGAAGCGTAACTCAGGACGATTACAAACGATATGCCATTGGATTTAGACGCGTAACACCTAGGACTTCTTGAAGAAAAGCTTGATTCTAGTTACACGAAACACCCGGTATATAAGCAGCAACAGTAGCGCGTACCCGCCTTTTCTTCAGGGAAAGAAACGCGTAGGGAAGGCAGTAAAAAGAGAGAAGCAATAGGGCGAGGCAGCACTGAAAGAAAGAAAGAAAGAAAGAAAGAAAGAAAGAAAGAAAGAAAGAAAGAAAGGAAGAAAGAAAGACTCCCCCTGACCGCGTTCTTTTGTGTCCTTCCGCTCCTCGCCCTTTTCGTCTCACGCGGTAAGAAATCCGCATCCTTTTGTCGCCGCTCCGCTCGGTGCCTCGTCTTGCTTTCGCCTGGCTCGGCTTGGCTGATTCCGATTCGTGTCACTGAAGTCGAAAGCGCGCGCACGCGCATTTCGCGCGTGCGTGCCGGATGTTGCCGCGCTCCTTCGGGGGGGACCCTTCCTCGCCCGCCATGTGTAGCGAGCGTGCTGGGGAACCGAGCGCAACACGACGTGTGAGAATCGGGGCCGGTGTAATCAGAAGGGATTCATTTCGCTCCGTTCTATTCCTTTCTTATCACCTGCCGTTCACGGCTGGCCGGTCCCGTTAATAACGTGGGCGGAGCTCCTCTCTGTCCAATGACGAAGCGCCAAAAAGAACAGCTTCGGCATAGAGTCGCGACAATATCCCGGCCGGGATAATGCAGCGATTCTATTTCGATGATATTCCTTTTAACTTGTCGCCAGTGGTCAGCGTGGAGCTCCGTGAACGGCGGATCATAAGAACGGGAATTCGCTTCGACAATTAAGCTGCGATAAACGCAGTCAATCCCAGAAAACATGCCAGGGTCGCGAGGCTCGGACAGAATCACCGTCGGTGGCGTCGACGGGGCCACGGTTGAAGACTCTCCTTCGGATAACATGGCGGCCAGGTCAAGTCCACTGCGAAGCTCCGTCTTACGCAAGTGTCACCCCGCATGTCCAGTAATGATGTTGCGGGAAGGAAGAAGCGTACGTCTGTTTACATATGGCTTTTAATGGCTGCAGCCAACATGCGTAGAGAAGCGATAGCTGAAAAACTTTTTCGTTGTCTCCAAGGCCACCATCCATGTCCTCTTAGGCCAACATTACGTACCGTGACAATACCACCGATATGATAAGGTGTTTAGAATAAACACGGTGTCTAACAGAATCCACTTCAGGAGAACTAACGTGATGCAACAAAGCCGATGGTGGGGAAACAAACAAAAATCATGAGCCATTTCACTCTGTGAAGGTGGTTGACTAGCGAAGCTGTTTAGCACACGACACGGAGTCGACACATAAAGTTGAACAAAGGTACGAACTCATTTATTGTCTTGATGGGTGGTCATCATGGCGAAAGGTACGCACACTCATTTATTGTCTTGGTCGGTGGTCATTATTTCCCTCGCAAATGCGGTCACATTTCTTGCTAATGTCAAATCGATGCACGTACGCCACTGGGTGGTCGGTTGGGCCGGATTGGTGTGGCATAATATGTCTGCAACATGGAACCCGTTAACTGCTCCTTTATCGGTACCGACCCATCAACATTGAAATCACCGACAACGACAACAGGGGTAGTGTCATCCCAGCTTATTCACGCAATGTAATTAGCCATGAACCTTACGGGACTATGAGCCAATGCATTTTTTTCTTGCTTACGGGGGTATGGGGGGTATGAGCCATTGCTCACGGGGGTATGAGCCATTGATGATGACAGTTTTCGTCATGCTTTTCTGTATCTGGTATGTGTGATTAGGAAGAATTTAAGCACTGTTCGCTTCACTTTACTGATTGCTTGTAGCCTCTGCCTTACGGGGCTATGAGCCATTGCATTCTTCGCTTGCTTGCGGAAGCATGAATGCTTACGGGGGTATGAGCCATTGATGATGATAGTTTTTGTTTATGGAGGACAAATAATGCACGGAACTCTGGTCATATACACCTTCGCTTTAATAAGTAATCATGACATCCTGCTGCAGGGAATGGCGACAAAATGTCAGCAGCAAGCGACAACTGTAATCAGCTACTCCCTATAAGCTCACTCGTGGCCCACCTGTCGTGTTGGGTGCGTGCTATATAGATGAAAAGCTTGTCCCCCATTCCCATTCCCCCACCTTGAAAAAATAAAACACACAGAGAGAGAGAGAGCTTTAGTGAGAACCAGCAGTTTGGTCGGCTGGGTCTAGGCCTCCCACAATGGGACGTCGAGGTCTTGCCTCTTCACCGCTTCGTAGGCCTGCTGGGTAGCCCAGAGTTGGTCGTCGAGATGGGAGCTGCGCAGGGCGGTGTGCCATCTTGACGAGAGGGTCATGGTATTAAGGTCTGGGTATTGACGTTTGCACTCCCATAGCATGTGAGGGAGTGTTGCTGATTGCGTTTTGCAGATCTCGCACGTGTGGCTTAGGTAGATGTCGGGTATCTGATGTGATAGCCTGTGAGGGATGGGTATGTATTGATCTGTAACAGGCGAAGGGTGGTTGCCTGTACTCTATTAACTTGCGGTGAGGGGTGGGGAAGGTTCTTCTTTCTAGGTAAAATGACTTCACAAGGTCGTTGTATCTTGTTAGGCGGTCGCATCCTGCGGTGCACCTGCACCGTCTCTGGCATGGTTGACTAGTCCTCGTGCTACGGAGTGTGTAACCTCGTTGCGGTTGGTGAGGTGCGGGTGGACATCGCCGGCGTGTGCGGGGATCCAGACGAGGGTGAGTTGATTTTCAGACGAGTGCGGGGCTTGCTGTAAGATACGGAGTGATTGTTTAGAAACACGACCCTTGATGAAGTGTTTGATTGCTGTGCGAGAATCGCTCAGTATGGTGTGACAGGCTGGGTCAAGAGTGGCGAGGGTGATGGTCACCTCCTCAGCCGTCTAGGAATTTTGGGTAACGATGCTGGCACCATGTCGGAGCAAGCCGCCAGCTGTGGTAACCGCCGCAAAGCGACGTCCATCTTGGCATTCAGCTGCGTCGACGAAGGTGACGCCCGCGGTGTTGGCATAAGCTTTGATGAGGGAAGTAGCTCGTGCCTTCCTGCGTTCTTTGTTGTAGTCTGCGTGCGTGTTTTTTGGAAATAAGGTCGGCGTGTGTCCATTGCTGAATGTCGTGTGGTATTCGGTGTTTGTCTCCACGTTGGCGGTGGCAGGTGATTTCAAGCTTGATTTGAAGGCTGCGGCCCATCCCCGTGAGGGTAAGCCACTCCAGTTGAGATCGACGTTGCGCTTCGATTAACTCGTCTAGCATGTTGTGGATACCTAATTGTAGTAGAAGTACAGAGAGATAAATATATTTGAAAAAAATTGGCAGTTTCGGCCGAAGGGCGGAGCATTGACAGCTATAGCAAGGTTGAGCTTTGCGCTTGGACTGCTTAGTTTGGGGCTTCTAAGGCCCATACAATGAAACGTTCCTTTCCTTCGAGTGCTTCCTAACCTTACGTGAGGCCTCCTTACAGCGAAGGACCGATGGAGGAAGCAAGCGCACTCTGAAAGCTCCCTTCACCCGTCCTCACGTAAGGAGCGGTTGCCGCATGTCTGGGTTCGAGATTATCTCTTAAAAGCTTTACGCGATCACCATTATTCTATAAAAAAATGTTGTATCGTTGCACAATCTTTAAATTGAAGAGCTAATATAGAGAAGCGTGGACGCTTTCTTCTATAATGTCTATAGCTTTGTTTACTAATGTCAAAAGAAGTAGCGCATTACAGTGCAAAACTTGATATGCTCCATCAATGCTGGCAAGCCGGCGTCGTGCAACGCCTAACAACGCTTTCATGCCGCACGCGTGACTGAAACGAACATGCCTGACAAGACGTGCCGTGCTCGCGCTTTTCCGCACGTGGGCGACAGCGCGCATGCGCAAGCAAACGTCACGTGGGTAAGCAGTGAGGTGAAGCGCTCTTTCAGGGCCAGGAGCGGCGTAAGGACGCATGAAGGTAGCTTTGGAGCTACCTTATGCTGAGGATGCACCAAGGAAGCCTTCACCGAGGGCCGCTCAGTAAGGAAGCTTTCAGAGTGACATAAGGTAGCCTCACCGCAATGAAGGCTTCCTTACTGAGGTAAGGATGATTTCATTGTTTGGCCCTAACTCTGGGATTCAGCTACTGGGATGCTTGCTCCACAGTCCAGGAATCTTTATTGCGAATATGGAAGCTCCGTCCGTCGCCACTGTCGTCGCCGCCGTCGTGATGATCTGCTGTTAAGTTCAAGCGTGATAATATCGCGGCCGCGCGCCGTTTGCTGCAGGTACGAGTGAAAGCCTGCGAAGCTGAGGCCAGGATTGTGGCTCGATCTCGAGCGCTAAAGAGGAAAGCGAAGAAGAAGCACACCGTCTTCAATTCCGCGGGAGGCAACAGGAGAGGAGGGGGAGGGGAGGCCGCACGGCACGGCTGCGCGCGGCCGTGCGGGCCCAATCTTGAAAGCCATCGGCGGTGGGCGCATAGGCACCGAGTGCAGATGCGCCAAGGGCTGTTGGCTTCGTGTGCGCTGTGTTATCGTCTAGCTTCGTTCGCGTTTCAGCGAGAGGCAACACAAAGGGCAAGTCGGTGGCTGTACTGCGACTGTCCGCGGTCGTAGAGTAAGATGTGCTCAATGTTTTCCTGTGCGCGCGTCACACCATGCTTGTTGGTTGACCTAGTAAGCGAATGTTTATAAGTTTATACGGCTGATAAAACTACTATCCTCACTTCGTGTAGCTGTTTAATAATTTGCTATTGCGATCAACTCTTCGGCATTCGGGCGAAACAGCGATAATCAACCAAATGATCATGTTAAATTTTTACCTCTTCCTTCTTTTGTGTCCTTTCTATTGCTTCTTCCTATTACTGTTGCTTTCATTTTCACATTTATTTTAATTTTGAAAATACTCGAAAGCAATCGTGATGGTTCACTTGCGGTTATAGCATGGAATAATCCGCCAATTTATTGGCTAATACCCCGTTGTGGGTATGAGCCACGAGTTGAATGGGCAACAACAGCGTCGTCGTCGTCGCCGTCGTCATTGTCGTCGTCATCATCACCATCATCATCAACAACAACAATGACGACGATGACGACGACTCGAACGGTGTTCAAGGTATACGCAGGTGCGACATACTTACACGACACCGACACCGCACACAAGCCTGTTCTTGCTCGGTGGAAGCAACACACACACACACACACACACACACACACACACACACACACACACACACATGGCGCTCTTTGGCCAAACCTGGCCCTTGCGCCACAAAAAAACACACATCATCATCATCATCACACACACACACACACACACACACACGCACACGCACACGCACACACACACACACACACACACGCGCGCACGCACGCATTTCACGCTATAATTAACGTGTATTGACAGTAAGCCATGTTTACTTAATATTTTCGACTGGTGGACAAGCCTTCGTCAGTGTACAGTCAGTACATGTACTCTGAGTAAGGCTAGTCCTCCAACCAGAAATGTTAACTAAACACGTCTCCAAAAAAATGCCTCGTCTCTTCCCCCCCCCCCCCTCCCCATATCATATATATGTAGACTGAACATATCGGCGACGGCGATGTTTACGGTTAACGTTCGTCTGAATTGCTATCACTATAATAAATAAGAAAAAAAAGAAATGACATGTTGTTACGCGTTAGTCATCCACGTACAAGGAAAGAACTACAATTGGTTATTGTTGGATGGATGGATGGATGGATGGATACAACTTTCTTGTACGTCCGGCAAGGTTTAACACGACCCGGGCTCAGGTCTCCCATGGAGGAACGTCAAGGCCCTGCCTCAACGCCGCCTCACGGGCTTGCTGGACTGCCCACGTCTGGATTCCGAGGTCTGAGCTGCGCAGAGCGGCGGCCCACCTCGACGACAGGGTCTCCGGAGTAACTGCCATCCCTCCTATAACTACATTGCACTCCCACAGCATGTGTTTGAGTGTTGCTGGTCCTTCCTGGCACAATTTGCACGTGTCGTCCTGATGCTTATCTGGGAAGATGCGTTTGAGACGGAATGGATTAGGGAACGTGTTTGTCTGGAGTTGTCGCCAGGCGACGGCCTGCCTCCTGTTCAATTTGGGACTCGGCGGGGGGTATATCCTTCTGGCGTTCAAATATGCACTGGTGATGTCGTTGTATCTTGTGAGCCTGTCCCGTTCTGCTCGAGAAGCGTTCGCTATCGTACGAGAGGCGTTGCCCTGTTCGGCGCGGCGGGTCATGTCTCGCGCCGTCCGGTGCGCCGTCTCGTTTAGGTTCGGGAGCGCGTCGCCTTCCGTGGTGACGTGCGCGGGGAACCATATGATCCTCGAGCTCGCGGTTTTGGATCTGCCCGCTTTGGCCAGAATGGACATGGCTTCCTTGGAAATTCGACCTTTGGCATAATTCTTTACTGCCGTTTGTGAGTCACTTAGTACGACTTCGCATTCCTGTTCTGTGAGGGCTAGCGCAATCGCTACTTCCTCCGCTATTTCTGAGTGTTTGGTGTATACACTACATGTGGTTCTGATTTTTGATTCTGCGTCTATGACTACGGCGGCGTATGTTTGGCCGTTCGCATATTCGGCTGCGTCAACAAAGCGCGCGTTTCTGTCCCTGCCGAATGAACGGAGCAGAGCCTCGGCTCTTGCCTTTCGTCTACCTCGGTTGTAATCGGGGTGCACGTTTCTTGGGATGGTTGCCACCGTAATGGTCTCTCTGATTTTGTTGGGGATTTGCATTTTCTGGCCGTGCTGGTTGTGGTACGTTATGCCGAGCGTGTTCATAATGTGTCTTCCCGTCGTGGTGGTCGACAGGCGTTCGAGCTGCGAGATGCGTTGTGCTTCGGCTATTTCTTCTATGGTGTTGTATATGCCCAGCTGAGTCAGGAGCTCGGTGCTCGTCGATTCCGGTAGGCCCAGGGCTATCTTGTACGTTTTCCTTATGAGCGTGTTAATCTTGTTCTTTTCCGCGACGTACCAGTTGTGGTAGGCGGCTACATAGGCGATGTGGCTGACAACGAATGAGTGGATCAGCCGAATGACGTTGTCTTCCTTCATGCCCGCGTGTCTATTGGTTATTCTCTTTATGAGTCTCGTGGCGCTGATGACTTTGCCTGCGATCTTCCTCACGGTTTCGCCGTTAGCTCCGTTGGCCTCAATGATCATTCCGAGGATTTTGATCTTGTTCACTTTGGGGATTGCGTTTCCGTCTTGGGTGTACAGGCGGATTTCCTCGTACTCCCGGGGTCCTGTGTAGCTCTTTGGTGGCATGCCTCTGCGCGTGGGCCGGTAAAGGAGTAGTTCGGACTTGCTCGGGGAGCATTTGAGGCCCGTTCCTTGGAGGTACTCTTCCACTTTGTTAATGGCCGTTTGTAGTGCGTGTTCAATTTGCCCATCACTGCCGCGGTCTGCCCATATCGTTATATCGTCTGCATATATAGCGTGGTGGATTCCCTCGATTTCGCGTAGTTTGCTGGGGAGACCCAGCATGACTAAGTTGAAAAGGAGCGGAGATATAACTGAGCCCTGGGGGGTACCTGCACTTCCCTGGGCTCGTTCTTCGGACTCGAGGTCGCCAACCGTGAGGGTGGCTTTGCGATCGTTCAGAAAGTCCCTCACGTAGTTGTAGGACCTTTCCCCCAGGTTCAGATTAGACACTTGTTTAAGGATCGACTCGTGAGCGACGTTGTCGAATGCTTTCTCCAGGTCTAGTCCTAGGATGGCTCTGGTGTTTCTTGTGTTGTCGTCGAGGATCTGGTTCTTTAGTTGTAACATGACGTCCTGCGTGGACAGGCGGGATCGGAAGCCTATCATGGTGTGGGGGTAGGCTTCCGTCTCTTCTAGATGGCTGTTGATACGGTTCAGGAAGGCGTGTTCCAAGACCTTACCCACGCACGACGTGAGAGAGATTGGGCGTAGGTTCTCCAAACTCAACGGCTTTCCGTGCTTGGGTATGAGGATAGCCTTGGACCTCTTCCACTGCTCCGGGATGCGGCCTTCTCTCCAGCACTTGTTCATATAGCCCGTGAGTTTGGTAACAGATTTGTCGTCCAGGTTTTTGAGCGTTTTGTTGTTAACCCTGTCCGGTCCTGGGGCTGACTTGCTGTTGAGTCCTTGGAGTGCCGTTCTGATTTCCGCCTCACTGAAGTCTTCATCTAACTTGGGACAAGGACTGCCAGTCTACCGGCCGTGCTCGACCGTCGGTCGTTGCGGGAGGTATTTGTCGCAGAGTTTCATGACGATTTGCTTCTCGCTCGCCGCCCCTTTTTCTTTGTGCAGAAGTCTCTGCATGTCGGCTCTTTGCTTGGATTTGCACTGGGTTTCGCCCAGTAGGTGCCTCAGCAGTCGCCACGTATTTCCGTTGTGGAGTTGGCCATCCGCGGCATTGCAGACTTCGTCCCACTGTTGCTTGCTCAAGGTGTTGCAGTGCTCTTCGATTTGTTTGTTTAAGTCGGCTATCTTTTTTCTCAGCTTTCGATTGAACCGCTGGCCTTGCCATCGGGTTTTTATGGATTTCTTGGCTTCCCAGAGGTGGGCGAGGCGACTGTCCATCTTCTCCGTCAGGAAATCGGGAGTGATGGTTTGCGTGGCCTCCCCGACATCCCTGGTCAAGTCTGCGATCCATCTGTCAATGTCACCGATTGGCTCGTCGTCTTGCCGGATATCCCGGTGCTTGCGAAACTTGTCCCAGTCTGTCCATTTGAAGCTTTTGACTGGGAGGGTGGTTCCCGCTCGGGGGATCGTGATCTCGATGATCATGTGGTCGCTACCTAGGTCTTCTAGGGTGTTTCTCCAGGTAGCCCTCTCGATGTTTTTGACCATTGTTAAGTCCGGTGTGGTATCTCTTGCAACCGAATTGCCCATACGCGTTGGGGCGCTGGAATCCGTGATGATCGTGTATCCCAAGTCTTGCGAGTCCTGCCATAACTGTTTGCCCTTGGTTGTGGTGTGGCCGTATCCCCAGGCATGGCACGGCGCGTTGAAATCCCCACCCACTATTAGCGGGTTCAGGCCGGCGAGCTCGGCTCCCTTTTTGAGCAGGGAGAGAAAACGCTGCCGTCTTTTGGATGGGCTACTGTATATGTTCAATATGAAGATGCTATTCTTTTGCGTTCTGTTAGGAATAATTTCTATCATTATATGCTCGGCCTGCGGGCCTGTAATCTCATGTTCAATGGGTACAAGACCCTTTCTGATTAGTGTGGCAATGCCCCTATCGTTTTGGAATTTAGGGACGAGGGCGTGGTAGCCCGGGATGTTGGCCGACGCGCCCACGGTTTCTTGAAGCATTATCACATCGGGTTTGGGTTGGATGTTTCTTACGTATTGTTGTAGGACAGGTTTTTTCCCGGCTATACCTCTGCAGTTCCACTGCCAGACCAATAACTCTTTATCGTGTCTGGCCATCCTGGAGTCTTGAAGAAGAAGCTGTTGAAAAACTGGAGCGGTGCACGGGGGGCGGTGCCACCATGGGAACATCTGAGATTACGGGATTTATATTATGAGTTCCCATGTTTGGCTGTGGTGATTGCGACAGAGACGGTGCCCACATCGCACATTCTTCGAGCTTGACCACCCTGGTTGTGAGGCCGGATATGGCGGAAGACAGAGTGCCGATTGCACTTTGTAGTTCGGTAAGCATGGCTTTTATTTCCGATCTAGCCTGTTCGGCGCGGCTGGTGTCTTGGCTTTGTACGGCTCGCTTTTTCGCGGGTGGGGTTGCGTTGTCCGGTTCCTCGCCATTGTTGCTCGGAGCAGGAGTACTGACGGGAGTGGGTATGGGGATTTGCGCGGGAGGCGCGACCTTTCTCAGTTCGCGTACCTCTTGGGTTAGCTGTTGTACAAGGCTCTTGAGCATGGCGTTCTCACGTTTTATTTCTGCAATTATCTCATTGTCTACGTTCTTTGTGACTTGCGGTTCTGAGGCAGTTACTCCGTATACCCCGCGCCTTGGCGCACCCTTGACCGCGTCTGCCCAGCTCACCTTTTCTGGGAGGGCCTGGATGGATCTGGACCTGGCTCGGCCCGGTCCTGGGGTGCGACTGCGAGCTCTGCTTCTCGACTGGCTGTGCTGGCGGGAACGAGGGGTCCCGGTAGCCGACGTCGATCTGGACCTGGCCCGGCCTCTGGATCTGGATCTTGGCTTTTGCAGGGCGGGGGCTTGATCTTCTCCGGATTCCTTGACCGCCTCGAGTTCTGCTTCCGCTTCGGCTCTTTTCCTTTCCCATCTTCGTTTCTTAACTATATACGGGGTCTTGAATTTTGCTCGGCAGGATTTGTCTGCCGTAGGGTGTTTCCCTCCGCATAAGCGGCAGTTTGGCGTGCACTGGTGATTGGGGTCTGGGTTCTTGGCACCGCAGCCCCTGCAGATCTTGTCCTGGGGATTTGGGCAGACGTCCATACGGTGCCCCAGTCTACCGCATTGGTGACAGATGTCGACCTGCTTCCTGTACAGCGAACAGCGAAGCAGAGTGCCTCCATACCTGACGAGAGTGGGCACTTTTAGGCCTTCGAAGGCGATGATGACTGTGGTCGTGTTGCTAAGACGCTTGGCTGCCAGGGCTGTCGGGTTCCTGTCGTTCACGATCTTGGAGTTAATTGTCCTGGAGTCTTCTTCGAGTGGTATGCCTCGGATGACCCCCTTGGCCGTATGATCGGGCGCCGTTTCATAGGCGTTGACTTCGTATTGGCGGTCGCCGATCCTGATGACCTCGAGCTTCCTGTATTTTTCTGCGTTGGTGCTGCTGGGTGTGCTGATAACGACGATATTTTGCTGGGTGTTGGGGCAGACGGTGTCTTCGCTGGCGTCTTGATCGGACACTCCTGCAGCCCGGTATATAGCTGACGCAATCCTGACTGCGCCAATCGTTGCGGTGTTGAGGCCGCCCTTGGGTCTAACGACGATCTTGATGTCGTTCCTCGGTAGAGCCGGCATTCTGCTGGCCTTGAGTATTTGTTGTTTTACGTTCCGTGAGCGTCGTGGTGGTTGTCGACCGTCTCCCTCGCCGGTGCGGGAGTAGGCTTCGTTCTTAGGTCTATCCCGCGATGCGCTGGGGCCGGACCGGCTTTTGGAGCCGATCATGCACCAACCGGCATCTTCACCGAATTCCTCAGGAGACATCTCCTCTCCGTTGACCTGGACCTCCATGCTTGGCGAAAAGTGATTCTTAGGGCTTGGGTTATTGTTAAGTACAAAATAATTTAAATGTTACGTGCACTCAGGTTGCTTATTTCGATTGGGTTAACATACATGCTTGGTCTCCTTAAAGAAGGGGAGACGAGTTGTCAGAGAGTAGGTCACATGATTGGCAAGAAATAGACGCGCTAATGGTCCTCGCCACAGAACAACCCGGCGCATGCGTTCAAAGCGCAAGGAAGCACGAACGCCGCGCACCATCTCAGCCAAGCGCGCATCCGCCGAGTTCACGCCCAAGTGTTCGCGAAGACACTTAAAATTCCTCTCGGCATTTGAAGGCCAGGCAACGCGGGCTGAGACAACGAAGCGCCAACACGACGGAGACGTGCCGCTGGAGTGCGCGAGCGGAGGGCGAAACAAAGGCCGGAGGACCCAAGACACAAGAGATTCAGCGGAAGGATGAAAAAAAAAAAACCGCCCCGCAAGGGGTGCGCTTTCGAATTTGCGACGGAAAGCGCCGATTTCACGCTGGTTTCGCTCGAAACTTTCTCTTTTCCGGCGCACAGCTTTCTTCTTCGTGTGCGGCGCAGTACGTTGACGACCCCGCGCATGCCGTTCCACCAGCAGCGACGAATTACGCTCTCTCTCGGGCGCACGTACTACGTACGCATGCAACGCTCCGAGGACGTCGTCCGTATACTCGGCACCTACACGTGAAGTGACTGTGGATATACTTGCTTTCTTTCCCACGTTCCAAGTTGCTCTTCTTCCCCAGCGTGCGCCGTCATGATTGATATGAATGGGGCCAGTTACGAATGTCTGCCGCATTTGGCGAGACGGCTGTGTTTTCGGGGACCGCGACAAATTGATTAGTCATGGTGCGCGTTCGTTGCCTCTCTCTTCAAGACGGCGCCGTCGCATATGCCTCGGCCTTCTGTTCTTTTCTTCTTTATTTTTTTTAACTGCAGTTCTCACCGGCTGCGCTGAAGAGTTAAAAGTGAGTCCCGAATGGCGACAATGTGCATGCTCTCCTCACCCTGGCGTTTTGGTCTGTTGTCGTCGAATGGGCCCATTTGCTGCACTATGTGGTTGCATCTTGATGATGATTTGGCGTTCAAACGAAATTAATTTAAATATTTTATGTTGCGGTTGTTTTCTGAGATTTATGTTATATGACCATCATCGCATGGTCATGGTCTCTTATCATGGACGCGGGATCGAGACCTCAAGAGAGCGCAAGGTTATTGCTGCCACTAATCTTCAAGAACAAAATGGTTCTTAACACAGGGTGCTCTTCTA
The DNA here is from genome assembly GCF_038994185.2 of Dermacentor albipictus. Lineage (NCBI taxonomy): Eukaryota > Metazoa > Arthropoda > Arachnida > Ixodida > Ixodidae > Dermacentor > Dermacentor albipictus. The sequence continues at coordinate 89,475,923 of NC_091823.1, forward strand.
CACACTAAAATGCTGCCATATTGTTGAATTTACCATCTTGCCAGCTCTGGTTGCCTCATAGGGCCCCTACGGCCTGTTTGATTGGCTCGAAACCTCAATATGATGGAATAGGGCAGCATCCGAAATAGCAGCCCTGCTTCCATCGGCCTTCAAGGTTGAGTCTACAACCTAGTGGAAATCAAACTGTATACGAGTAAGGTCAGCCAATTACAGTGAGAGGGCAATGGAAGTCGACATGACTACATTGCTGCGCTATACCAGATAACATTCCGTGGTGACTATCAACAAGCCCATATCGCCACCCTCGTTGACTTTATTGGCAGTCTGTATAGCAGCGCTGAGCATGGCCGCTCGATAGAAAGCCACTCGATATCCCTGCCATCCAGTGGCCATGCGCGAAGTAATCCAGTTAACAAATTGTTAATGAAAAAGTGGGAACTAGCAGATATCATTATAGTACGTATACTTCTCAGGCGTCAATGAAATAGCAATGTCTATAAGTTCTGAAGTTCTATAAGTTTTGAAGCATAAGGAAGGTTTCTGTAAATTTAGTAGAACTTTACGACATGCAAAAGCTACACGCTAATGTAAACACGAATTCGAATGTCATACATCACGTTCGGAGCTAACAGGGGCCACCAATTTGACAGCAGCACGTACGCGTGGCATATGTGACACCCCTTAGCCGCCTAACGCGCTAATACGGTACGCGAGCGAGTGGGAGGGAAGGAGCGTTGGCCGGTGATTGATGCGTTCTCCCACACCCATCGGGATAAGCGCACGCCCGCATGATGCGATCTCAGGTCTTGGCACGCCTGCAGCAATGCACGCGGCCGTGGCGAAGGATGACGATTGTATCGACGAGCTGTCTCGCACTCCGCTCCCGTCGAGATTGAGAGCGTGTATAACGTTACGTCTCCATCCGCTGGCGCACCGCGTGCCACAAAGAGTCATTTAAGAGGGCCTAAAGGGATCCGCGTGATTGACGCCGCGCTCGACCACGCGTCGGATGTCCTTTGGCGCGTTTTCCACGACGTCCTTTCGCGCGATCTCTCGCTGTGGGCGCCGGTCCAGCACCTTTCTGTGTGTATGTGTGGTGCCAGTGTGTGTTACCGGCAGGCATTCGAGGTTCCCTGTGTTCACAGAGAAAGACGGAAGGCGTGGGATACCTGTTGGTCAGGCGCAGGCGTCGTTCCCATACCGTATATACATTATACACAGACGCCTGTCCAGTGCGCGGCGCGAGCATTCGGTGCCTTTCGGAAATCGCTCGCTAGCGCCGCGTTCGGCCTTGTGCGCGGGAGACGGCGCGACATGCGTGCGACCTCGGTGTAGGCATTATTCGAGTGGGAGACGAGCGATTGTGCGTGTGCGCGCGGCGGATCAAACGTCTCTTCAGCGCTCGTTAGCCGCGCCACTCAACGCCGCGTTTTTCTCGACGCGTAAAGCCGCCTTCCATGGCCGGGTGTGACGTCTCTGCCGGCTTAGAGAGGCCTTTCTTTTGCAGCGGGTTGCTTGAATGTTTGGACACTCGTTTCAATGCCTGTCTCTACGCCACTCACGCTACTTCAATTGATCATAACCATAAGTCGTGCTTCTTGAGTACTTAGGTATTAAAGAAGCCCTTCGGTGGACACCCGCGACAAAATAAGTGTATACTGGCTCTCAAAAATTTACGCATTGAAAAGAAACGACATAAATGTAAAAAGAAAGTGCAACGAAATTCAGCAACTTCTCCAGTTTTGAACTTGCTGAGTGCGACAGCATCGGCACCTCCGCAAAAACATCTTTTTTTGCGATGCACACAGCGTTGTCCTTGTCGGCTGCACTGTCTGTCGTGGCCTCCGAAATACGTGCACAAACGCCGCTACTCTCAGAGTCTGTGGGGCATTCGAAGCCTCCCACAAATTTCCAGAACGACAAAGCGGTGCAATTTGTTTTCCACCTCTCAGAAGAAACCTCGTAGCCAGCTATATGAAATGTTTATGTCGCTTGACCGGTATAACATTTGGCGTTCTAGAACGTGTGACAAGACCACTGGCATACAACGAAGCACTCGGTCGTTCTTTCAGGAATCGGCTGCTTGTGCTCGCAGCCTGTATGCAACTCAAGAGCAACCGCCGGATTGGATATCCCTACTGGACGCTCGTGTATGGTTACCCGAGTTCTGAGCTAATGAGTGTAAATTTACCTTCATGTCTTGTGTTGCTTTATTTTTTATAACTAGACTTCACTCCCATCTAGCAAAAAAAAAGTGCTGAACATCAAGTGAAGGTTCGGTTAGGCGTCTAATTAAATGCTGCACAACTAACTGTTGCGCGAAACATCATGTTTACTTTCATCCTATGCAGCGCGTAATGTAATGCATTACGCGCTGCATGTTGTCAGGATTGGGGGCTCAATCCCATCGTTCGCAACACTTTGTCAAGATTGGAGTCCGGCATGAATTAGAAGGTAGCTGGCCCATGCCATCGTCCAACTTATCCACGCTGAGGACGTTGATGAAGAGAAGGACTGCTTCTCATCGAGAACGAAGAATATGGGTTTATTTACAGTATTTACATGCAGTTCATCAGTTTAGCATGACTGCGAGAGAAAAGTACGTCAGTCTAACATGACTGCTTAAAAAAACACTCGGTCCTCCCCCGATTCCAAGGAGGCGGAAACGTTCGTCCAGTCATCGTAAATACGCCGCCTTTCCGTGGGACGGTTTACACACACACACACACACACACACACACACACACACACACACACACACACACACACACACACACACACACACACACACACACACACACACACACACACACACACACACACACACACACACACACACACACACACACACACACACACACACACACACACACACACACACACACACACACACACACACACACACACACACACACACACACACACACACACACACACACACACACACACACACACACACACACACACACACACACACACACACACACACACACACACACACACACACACACACACACACACACACACACACACACACACACACACACACACACACACACACACACACACACACACACACACACACACACACACACACACACACACACACACACACACACACACACACACACACACACACACACACACACACACACACACACACACACACACACACACACACACACACACACACACACACACACACACACACACACACACACACACACACACACACACACACACACACACACACACACACACACACACACACACACACACACACACACACACACACACACACACACACACACACACACACACACACACACACACACACACACACACACACACACACACACACACACACACACACACACACACACACACACACACACACACACACACACACACACACACACACACACACACACACACACACACACACACACACACACACACACACACACACACACACACACACACACACACACACACACACACACACACACACACACACACACACACACACACACACACACACACACACACACACACACACACACACACACACACACACACACACACACACACACACACACACACACACACATTCTTACAGTGCAAAATTACAGTGCACTATACACTGTAAAATAATCTACACCCTTGCAAGTGAAAAAGGGTTTGAACTGTCTAGATATCACACCCTCACACCATTTAGGAGAACGCTCTAGAAATTCTGGCCGAGATCATGGGTGGCTCAATGACTTCCTATGTTTTCCTGAAGAACATGACGCACGCGCGAACCCTCTCGAGTGAGGCTGGGTGTGAGGATGAGAGTTTTAGAAATATTTCGATGGGGGCGAAGTGCTAAGACACCCTTGTACTTAGATTTAGGTGGACGTTAAAGAACCCGAGGTGGTACAACTTTCCGGAGTCCCCCACTACGGCGTGCCTCGTAACCAGATCGTGGTTTTGGCGCTTAAAATCACGTAATTGAATTTTTATAGATATATTTACACCCTTATTCTCTTCTAAAGGTGTAACTTAGCTTTCAGTGTATACCGCTTGTAACGTACGACAAAACTCAAAAACTAAATGAGGCGGACGCAAGCGCGAAACCTATACGCAGTGACGTCACGAGGGCGAGGGTGATGTGTGATGCGTGTCGAGGGAAGAATGACGATGACAGGTGAATGCACAGAAAATTACGACTGTAATTAAGGATTCTGTACCACTTTTGCCACAGTGGCACGTACCATTCTTGAAGGTTGGCCAAGAACGTACACGCACTCAGTGGCACACACCAAGTGGCTAAATTAAATCAAGTAAAAAAAAGCCAGCAGATTCCACGCCTTGTGGGAATCGATGTTATTTATGTGAAGCAGTGTGCGGGGAGCCTACGAAGTTAACGAAACGACCATGAGAACACCAAGACGTAGGGGGCTGTTTCATCACCTACAGGATACGTATGTCATGATATTCATGTCATGACCTACCATTTCTGTTCGTCATACACTCTTTTCATACTATGTCAATTGCGGTACATACCAAGTTAACGAAACGACCATTAGAGCACTAAGACACAGGTATCTGTGTTATGACCTACATGACACACATATCATTACATTCATGTATTGACCGATCATTTATGTTCATCATACACTCTTGTCCTGCTATGCCAATTTTGGTATAGTAGGACCAATTAACGAAACGAGCATGAGAGCACCAAGACGTAGGCTGCTAGATAGATACTCTCAAAGTGGCAAATGTACGGCAAGAAATGCTTCGAATTTAGAAAAATCCGTTGAATATAAGCGCTAGTACATTGAGAGGCCGGTGTGCTTCACAGTTACATATGAATCGACATTATATGTTCGGATTTTATGTAGGATCATATTTTTTTATTACGCAGGGCAGAGGTGCGCTTACTGGCACTACTTCTCCAGTCAGCATACAGGGGTTACATCATCCCGTTAGTTGCTATTTGCATTCGGCGCACATAAAACCTTGCTACATTTTTGAACAAATAGTGAGCGTTTACTCGTGATTTTTGAGTATACATGCTCACTTTGTGCATGTAAATGTTTGCAGATACACATATAATGCCATCACTCCGTAAATATGCAAATCGCGTCTGCCACATCATCTATTGTACAATACTTCGTGTGTTTGTGTGCATTCAGCACTATGTATGCACATGCGAGAATTTCTTTGTGCGCAAGTGCGTTTGTGTTCGGTATTCATCTAAGTAGCAATGTAGAGTATTCTCGTGTAAACTCGAACGCGTGACGAGTATATACAGTGCATTGTTGCTTCCTTGTTACCGTCGTTGTGGTATTGTGCTGTCACCATGACTCGCAATGTTCGTATCATAATTTTTTCGGAATAAACTTATTCTAAACACGAATATGCCCGCCGAGATATCCATATACTCAGTATCAAATTGCAGCGGCCACTCCAATCCCTTGAGCGTATATATCCAAAGGAAGACTCCCTTTGAAAAGCTATGCAGTTCTAACGAACATGTAAGAATATATGTGAATGAAGCAAAGCTTTCGTGAATCGCTCAATAAAAAAAATGCTAAAAATTTCCCATTTCGTTCCTTCGTCTTTGGCGTAAAGGAAGCTCGCACCCGCTTGTGCTCTCTCTCACCCGTGCTGCGCAATGGGACAAATCTTATACAGGCTTATATTTCCTCATTTCTTCTTACTATTTAAGTACACCGGCAGTTTCTTGGCCGATCGCCCGTTGTATGTGCCATTGAATGAAAATTATCACCATCATTATCTACGTGCGGATGCCCTTCGTGACCGATCTGCCCCGTTGTGAATATGTGTCATGTTTTAGAAATCATCAGCATAATTAGCACGTGAGCAAACCTTCATTGTGGGTGTGCCACAGTGGGGAAATCATAATCATCGACAGGAATTGACAATCTGAAAGAGTCATTCATATTGCGTTGTCGCAATATATACTACCCACTTCTTGGCCAATTTCCCGTTGTGGACATGCGCCATTGCACGGCTGTTGTATGAAAATCGCCGTCATCATCAACGCGCGCGGACGAGCTTCTTGACCGATCCCGCGTTGTGGGCATGTGCCATTACGAAATCATAACCATCAATAGGCAGCGATCATCTCAAATAGCTACTTGGCGGCATGATATCTACTGCCCGCTTCTTGGCCAATTGCCCTGGTGGGTATGCACCATAGTATGGAAATTATCATTGCAGTGAACACACAGACATGCTTCTCGGTCGGTACCGTGCTGTGGGTATATGCTGTGTATATAGTATGGAAGCCATTATCATCATCAAGCACGTGGCCATAACCTCAAAGAGCCAATTGGTGTTGACACAAGCAAAGTGTATGTGCTTGTGGTTTCATTTTCATAATGATAAAATGATAATTTGCTAAATTGTGTTTTAACATATCAAGCTACAGTTATTTATCTATATTTGCAAAGTTGGAATTATTTAAGCAGAAGGTTGAAGTGGGGGCAGTTGATCTACATTGTCACTTGAATAGAAGAAAACTTACAAAGGGTTGTGGAAGCAGTTGCACCATCTACATGAACTTGAATGTTATATCCTGGCCAATACACAGAGGACGTTCATAAAGCGAAAGTAAAATTGCAGGCAATGGACACAAAAATATCAAAATGCACTTCCAAATTCCTGTGCGTACGCGCAGGCATTCGGAAGAGCAACGTTGTAGTTTACTCCCTTGGTGACGAGCGTCGACATGTTTTGTCTAAACAGGGGCTTGATATGGAGTATAGAGGCAGTATGATCAATAAACAAAATATAATAATGCATACGCTTACTCATTATATGAAACCTCTTTGAAAAAAGCTATTAAGTTAGCGATGATCATTCAGCTGAAGGATTCATTTCACTTTCACCGCAGTTGAATGACGATGATTTGGAGCAAATTGACGAGGGTAGTGGGATAAAAGAAGCAGCAGCAAACATTACTTCTTTGTCTAAAAGAAAAACATCTGGGCCCTGATGGCCTAACAGCTGTATTTTAGCAGCACTATTCCTCTATACTATCTCCTTTTCTTCTCAATGTGTACAGAGAAGCGTGCACACTATAGTATTCCTGCCTGCCTGCCTCACTCTATGAAAGGCACACTAATGCCGAAGAGCAATGGTGTTAAAAAACTGCTGAGAGTTGAAGCATATCGACCGATATCCCCCTTCAATGTTGGTTACGAAATATTGGCCGAAATATTAGCTTATCGTATACAAACTGTCGTAGGTAAACTGGTTAGAGATCATCAGACTTGCGGCTTCAGAGGAAGATATATACAGACTAACATTCATATTGCATGATTGATACTTCGACGTGCAACAGTAGATTGAAGCGTGGACGGTAGCATGCATGATACAAATTAATTTGGCTAAAGCATTTGATAGAGTACACCGTCACTTCCTTTTTCAATTGTTAGAGCATGCCAACATAGACTCCCGACTTTTGAAATGTATAATCATTGGCATTGCTAAGGGTTTTACAAGGTTGATTGTAAATGTTTCCCTCTCACAGCCAATATATCTGAAGTCGTCCGGCGCCAAGTTTCTGCTTTTTCCTCTCTCCTGTTTTGCTTATATTTAGAAGCACTATCAGGCCTATCTTACGATAGCGAAACTACCATCAAATTAGGTTCGTGTGCGGGCATAAGCCGATGATGTTGCCTATTTCTGCTTCCATAAAAAGAGTGGAAGTTGCCCTTGCTATTACTAGGGCGCTTTGTAATGTTCCAGGGCAAGCGTTAACTTTGGTAAAATTTCATGTTTTTGGTTCGGCCGATGGTGCACGACGCAAACTCGTTTTGCAGAAGTTCAATGGCAGTAGGACCTGCGGTATCTCGGGGTACCTCTCCCTCAGTAACAGAATAGCAACCCTCACTGGTCAGCAGTGAGCAGTGGTCAACAGTCGTGCTGAAGCTTGTAGTACATTTCTTGTGGCCCGACTCATGTACGTCCTTCAGGTATTGCATTGCTCTTGACTGTGGTTGCATGAGCTACATAGACTTCTTGATACATTGATATGGAGCTCGAGATCTTAATCTATAAGGTGGGATAACGTTTTCATAATGCTTGAACGTGGTGGCCTAGGACTTGCTCACCTCTTTCGTGGACAACTTATTTCTCGCTTGCGTTTTTTTTTCTCGAAAATTCCAAAACACATTTTAGTGTGAAATGCAAAAACGCCATTTAGCTAACTACCTTCCAAACATTGTTGACTGTCATAGAGCTGCCAGCAGAAGCTTTGGATTTTGTCTAGGAAATGGTGGAAACAGTTGATTTTTTGAAGGTGCGATTTAGCCTAGGATTTTTTTTTTCAGGGAAGCAGTCTCCGATGCATTGGTGGAAGTGCTCTTTCCATCTTTCCAGTTGCCCTCTATCGTTCCCGCTTGTGTTCAATTTTGGTATCAGGATGCTCTTAAGCGAGTTCAATGGGCATGCATTCCTCCTTGCAGCAAAACATTATTCTATAAACTACATTCTGAAGCATTTCCAGTTAAAATGTGCTTACAAGCAAAGAACTGTTTTCTTACCTGGTCTACAAATCGCCCCCTGTTTCCATGACCAGAAAAAAATTGATCACTGCTTCGTAGTTTGTCGGGACGCCGTGTTCTTTTGACTAGGAAGCTTTCTTTTGGTGCATCCTAAAGAAACCTCTAATAAATAATATAGCAATAGCAGCAGACACAATTCGTTATCTGCTATTTAGGAATCTCGGTGACCTTCCTTGCGGTACGATTGTACTCCTTTGCTTGCGAAGCCTCTGGTGAAGCAGGATGTGTGATTGGCATGCTGACAGACCGATACATATAAGATTCCTGTTTCAGGAGTCTAGAGGCCATATAAGAAGTATGTATGCTGCTCAGGAGCAGCCTCAAGATTTAATGAAGATGCTGAAGGCATCCGTATGCTAGCCTGTTTTTAAAGTATCTTGTGTAATGTTTACTTTCCGTGGATGGTTTCCCAGGTATATATATATATATATATATATATATATATATATATATATATATTAGGCACCATTAGGCACAAACGTTGTAACGATTGTGCCTAATGGTTTGGTTAGAGCATCGGGCTGCTGCCGGACACAGCTTTTTGTGTGTGTGTGCGTGTGAAGTTGAATCTACTAGCTGAGAACCCGACTAGCGACTCGCGCACCGACCGATAGAGACCGACCGACCGACCGACCCAGGCCCAATGATGGGTTGGCGGGCGAAGAAAGAAAAAAGATGCGTTGTACTCAATTGTATTCCTCTAACGAAAGCTATGGGCCAATCCCAAAGGCAGTGCAGTCTAACATAGCGTCTCAAAGCGCTAGCTGTCGCGAAAGAAACTGGCACGTTAAGCGCATGCCAGGCGTTTCAAAGATCGTGTTGCGCTGCTAAGCACGAGGTCGCGAAATCGAATCCCAGCCTCGGCGGCCGCATTTGCATGGGGGCGAAACGCAAAAACACCCATGTACTTAGATTTAGGTGCACGTTAAAAAAAAAAAAAACCAGGTGGTCAAAATAAATCCGGAGTCCTCCACTACGGCGCGCCTCATAATCAGATCGTGGTTTTGGCGCGTAATACGAAACAATTTAATATCTTTTTTTCAAAGAATAACTGTGACGCGAGAGAAACATGCGCGCGATCGTGGCATAACTGTTAGAAAATTGGCGTGCGGTGGTGGAAGACAAAGGTGGTGCTAAGGATGAGGAAGTGGCCTGACAATGACGACACGACAACGACTTGTTCGTCGTTGGCCCGAAAGGTCAGGACTGAAACATCATGCAGTGCTTCGAGCTCCTAACCGATGTGGAAGTAATATAGTACGCTTTACCGTACGGGCATTGTCACCCGGAAGTCTAAACCCACCGCACCGATGTCGGCGGAGAGTCTGCGCGGCGGAAAACGCGACAACATACGTGCGTGCCGCTTAGTATGCGTCTCACTGTATTCTCCGCTTGCGAGGAGATTGAGGCGCCCAAATAGGCTCGCAAAATGAGTGCTTTGCGGGGCCGACGCCAGTGACCTGTCACACACCACTCGCGGCGGCGGTGTTCGGTCTATAGCCAGAGAGAGGCGAACGCCGGGGCGGCCGCGTTGTCTCGTGCGGGGGTCTATCTGCCAGCGCTGCGGCGCTGCGCGAGAGAACACATTCCACGCCCAGCCGTTCTCGTATACATTTTTTCCCTCGCCTCCCCGCACCGCCCGTGCGCCTCGCCCGCCATCTCGGCTTGACTTTCTGCGGCGCGCCGGAACGGACGTGCGCCCTATGTGCCGCTGAGTCTGTGACCCCCTCCTTCTCGGACCCCTCCCCGTGGCTGTGGTCGCGTCCTTGTGTTCCACATGTGGTGCGCGGCGACGACCGCAGTCCTCCTCTGCGCCGCGATGACTGTGGACCCTTCGCGGGCAGTTCCTTTCTCCGCGTTTTCTTTTATCGCGGTGCTCGCGTCTTTATTGCGAGGCGTGACTCAGGGCTGACGAGGAGCGATTGGTTTAATTTCTTTGTCTTGGCGCCTCGCGCTAGGCTCTGTCCGCGCCCCTCCTTCCTCCTTCCCACCCACTCGCAGTTTGGTGCGCCTTCTTTTTTTTCCCATGAGAGGGGGGGGGGGGGGGCGGCAAATTACACTACACCGAGGGGGCGGCGGTGGGCGGCGACGGCCCAGCGAGGGTACTCGCAGAGAAGAAAGGAAAAAAATGCATCGCTCTACGGCCAAAACGCGAACGTGTCGGAAGAAGACGGTGACTATGACGCCGCAAGAAATCGTAAAGGCCAAGATATAGTCCGGCGTTCTCGGCGCGCCAGGCCGCGGCAGGCGAAGTCGGATACGCTGCGCTAGCGACGCCAGGGGTGCAAGAAATTTGCTTCCTCTAGAGTTCGGCGTGCGCGCGCAGCTCGAGGCTGGCGCCATCTGTGCGTCCGGGAGCGCAACTTCGCCGCGGCGAACAGCTGTTTACATGGCGCATGCGCGTCGTTCGGGTAGCGCGCGCGCTTCTCGTTCCGCGCGCTGTTTGTGCGCTAAAATGAAAACTTTTGCAGGATGGCGTTAACTTGTCCTGAGAGCCAGAAAAAAAAACATAAGGTTTTACGTGCGAAAACCACTTTCTTTCTGACCTGGGCTTCTTTAACGTGCACCTAAATCTAAGCACACGGGTTTTTTTCGCATTTCGCCCCCATCGAAATGCGGCCGCCGTGCCTGACAGCCAGAACATCGCACTCATATTGCTAGTACTTCGGCTACGTCAAAAACGGAAGCGGACCATGTATGTACATGCGAAAGCTATTCGACAAGCGCCCTCAACTCGGCGACTACCACCAGCTAGTACAGGAGCTGCGAAATGCAGCTTACCTGTGGCGAGACCACACTGCTTTCGTATAGCTTCCCACGCGTTGTTCTTGCGCTCTGTGTCGCGGTGGTCCATGCGTTTCACATCGCATACACATGGAAGGTTGCAAATCGCTTCAAGCAGGCGTCCTCACTCGCGCTGTCATCCCACACGGGTGTTCAAAAAACCACAGCCGCACTGTCAGTACGCGCACCGCAGGCCGCCATTCTGCCTTCTGCTCGCTGCCGCTGCAGCGCGCAGTGCATTCTGGTCTAGCGGCAGCCGCGTGAAATAGAACACGCTCTATGTCCGCGCCGGCGGCGTTGTGCTCGCCAAGCGCGCCTAAGCACGCCGGCTACGCCGGGACGCCGGACTGTAGAGTGTGCGCTTTTCACCGACGTCGCTTAACCGCGCCGCGCGTTGCCGCGCGCGCGCGTTACGCCGGACTATATCTTGCCCTTAAGCGCTCTCTTTTCGCGGCAGACCTTGTGCGGTTGCGTCGGTGACGTAAGCCAGTGGTGCTTGGCGGGAGAGACGTTGCGTGGCTATAGGCCCGTCAGTTTTGATAGTTTCGGCTAGACACGGCGAATGGTTCTGTTGATCAGCGATTCTGTATCAAATCGTATATTACTATAAGAGAGAAAATAAGCTCCGTCTTGCATCTTGACTACAGCTTTGTCGTAACAAGCAAGAATGACGAGCTTATATAGCTCGCAGAGCTAAGAACGCGGCGAGTAGGGAGGAAAGATCGTCATTTGCACATAGGGGTGATATGATGGAAATGTTCCTAGACAGGAGAAATAAATGGAAGACGTGTTATTGAAACATAGAGACATAGATACTTAAACGATGTAAGTAGTAATTTCAAAATTAGTAATTCCCCTCTCCTTGTGAGTTTCTTTTTAACCGGTCGATTCATGTCTATTCCTACACTGTGTGTATGTACCACAGATACTCGGAACAACTACCACTGATTTAACGAAATCTAAAGATGCCAGCGCTTTTATACTCAAGGCTGGTTACTTACGTGGAGGTAGTTACGATGATGTGATGTATGGGCAAGCTGATAGTGGTTGATGAGGGGTCACCGAAGTGGTCGCTGAAAAGACTGCTCAGAATCTGCGCACAATAATGCGTTCCCGAAGGGAGGCACCTAAGATGTTCGGCGGCAAGGGTAGGGTCTCGACTCGCATGACTGGTTTACCAGCGTTTAGTCAGGGTGAGGAATTTCAGAGCGCGAATGTAGGCCGAAAGAATGAGTGCTTCTGCTATTCCACATAGCAATCAGGTGCATGTGCAGAGACGAAAGAGCTAGAGAAGAGGAGCGTGAGATGTTCATCCGTGTAAATGAAGACGAGAGACGTCACGCTATAGACATGCCCTCACAACAGGCATGTCATCATTTTTCCGTGCTCTCACCTTTACTTCAATGATGGGGAAGCCTACAGATGACGTCACTGCGGCGCTGCCTGCAGCATAACAGCGCACGTCTGATGAGATGTGTGGCACAACTGTCGCAGGAGCGGCGGCGCGTCCGCTTTTGCGTCCTCGAGCGGTGGGCAACCTTCTGACCCGGCAATGCCGGAGGCGTAGCGCGGTACGTCACATGTCGCTGCGCCCTGCTGCGTCAACGGTTTCGACGTTGCGTCACGGGTGAAACTGTGCCCAGGTCAGACCTCCCGGTGACTGAAAGGAATCGCAATGCTCTCTTTGTCCCGATTTCGTTTCTCGAGCGGCGAACGGCACCGTACACGCCTAGGCTCTCCATTCCACGGACTCGGCTTGCATGCTATACGCAATAATTACAGGTTTATTTGATCATTTGATAATAAATATAATGATAATTTACTGGCTGGCTATATATTGTGCTTGTATACGGATCTCAACGAAAACGTGCTTGCAGTGTCGTATAGCTACTATACCTTTTAATTTTGAATCTGCGAAACAATTTGTTAGTTCAAGTGGACCAGTTTTTTTTTCACTGGGCGACTTGACTTGTCGTGTTTGTGGTAAGTACATTTCCCGCTAGAGCAACCCTACAGAAGTGTAGCGGGTCTCGTTGATAACTCGTATGCCAGGGCCATGTCTGCGGCCCGCAGCTACGTCACTTGTCTCATTGCTTCGGAAAAATTCATACCCAACTCTTCCAGCTGTCCACCTAGTGTTTATTCTTGCCGAACGGCTCATCTCGAATGCGCTGGTTGAATGGTTGGCATGCGTCTGGATGAGATACCGGGATGCGGTGAGTAGACAGACCGCACCTATGCGTGGGCAGTGGCGACTATTGTTCATTGCGCGAAGTTCTAAGAAAGAGGGACGACCCCTCCGGGTCAAACGCGTCAAGCCGTACTAAGCGATTGTGGGCGAAGCTCACAACGCGATGCGGTACATGGTGCGTCCTGTAACTCGTTCCGAAGGGTGCGCCGAGTCTCCATCGCTGCCCTTGAAGAGAAAATAACTTGTCAGGTTCTTTTTCACGTCCCATGCCAGACCCTCAAGAGAGATAGACCGGGCCTGAAGCAGTGAAATTCGTCCGCTGGGTGCCGCCGACAGGCACGCATTACAAACGTTGCTGCCATTATTCACGCAATTGAACGGGCACCATCCACTCACTGGTGTAATCGTCATAATTTAAGGAAGGTAGTTTAGGCTTTTCATATTTTAAAGGAGACGCTTCTTGCAACAGTCATCCATCGGTGCCAGTAGTCGAAAAGAATTAATAGTCCTGAACATCGCTTCAGAACATCACACGTGACTTGCTTCGACTTGTTGCCCATTTTTTTTTTTGCGCATTCAGTTTGTGTGCATGTTTCATAGTGCCTTGTGCATCATTTTGATTTTTGCACGGATGGTCTTGAGTGCATTTTCTCATATTGTCTTGTTCGAAGTTTTTGCACGTATATCTCTCAGGGTTCACGTGATTTGCTCAATGAATGAATGAAGGAATCAGTCAATCAATTCCTTGAGCGATAACAGTAACTATGTGAATGCACGCGTATCGTCGGCTCGTGTCCGTTAGCGTCAGAGCATCGTCCTTTCTCTCTGGATACTCTTTATAGCCGTCTAGATTACCAGAGCCAAGTCTGATGACTTCTGCCGTAGTGCACAATTAATGAAAGTGTATAACACGTTTTACTAGTTACCTACAATCTATGGGTCTTTTTAGTCCTCGTTCGAACAACCTAATATCTGCTTGCCCTTGAAATAACTTATATCGCAGCTTTGCATTTCCAGCTTCTCAGCCAACTTGACTGGATCAACGGTCCGGTGAGGGCACAGCTTCGAGTTAAGTAACGACAAAGCATCGCCCATACGTGTTTATCCTAAATATTTTGTAATAGGCTCTAGCAGGCACCCTTGCTTGTTCTTTCGTAACGAGCAGGACTGCTTTCCTTCGATGTTCATATGTGAAAAGACGACAGCGGCTGCGAAGTCAACGGAACCACGATGCGCTCGAAAATGAAGTAGAAACCGCAAAGCCTCTCTTCGCATTCGGAAATATCTACTTTCGACCACGCAGTTCGACGCATCAAAAAAATCAGACGCGCGTCACTTCGCCTCTAAAAGTATCTCGGGGACGTGGCTCTCGTATTGTTACCCTGGCCTACACTTTCCATTCTTATTCGGACGGCGCATTCAGCAAAGAAAGGCATAGCTACTACGAAAATGATTTGAGTGGGAACTTTTGACGCCCGAGTATTTCCTTTCTTTTCCGGATGTTTTGCGCAACTCACTGTTCTTCGTGCATATACACTAGAGACTGGTTTCTGCTCTGGTCCCTTCACAGCGTCAACATTTCGCAATGAATTTTTGTGGCTTTTACCTACGTTTAACAATGCTCGTGGCCACTTCTGAGTGGGTTACATTAGAAAAGCAAGAGCCAAGCAAATCTCTGTTGAATTATAAGCAGGAGCGCAGGAGAATAAGTTAGGATTGTGTGCCTCAAAGAGGCAGCCCAAGGCGTTAAGTTAATAGAAAGATGATGCATTGTATAGCGACCAATAGAAAGGATGAATCCCATTGTGACGGCTGCTTCGTAGGCTGACGGTCGTTTCTCAGACTTCGTGGATGTGGGAGCCCACATTCCAACGAAGAGGCTGCTTCCTGTACGTTTTTTTGGTATTGATAGAGCGCAAAAAAAGAAAGAAAGAAAAAAGAAACGTAGAAGTCTCGCTGCACAAGTGAAACAAACTTTGTGGAAAGCAGCCGCGAAGTCAATGGACAGCTTTTGACGCTCAGCCGGGTATACAGAAAGGGAGACCAAATTCGAGTCGCCCTCACGCTGCATTCTGCCGCCTCGCGGCTCACCAAGAAGAGTAACACAATTGGCCGAACCATTGTCGTGGCCGCGTCCGAGGCTTCGGGCGACCCGGCAAGCTGTCTCCTCTCTGGGATCGAGTGAGAAAGATGGAAGCCGTCGCCCACTGAGGAGTCGTTGAGGAGCACTGACAAGGACGGACGCTTCGGAGGCTGTTGCCAAACCCTTGCTTTCTACGGCGCCGACTGTGCCACCGCCGCCGCCGATGCAAGCAACAAAACAAGACTCATGCGTGCGTTGTCCATGCGCAACGCGACGCGCCAAGCGCCGTTGGCGGCGATCTGCTTTGCGTTTGGTGCCGTTGTTTATTTACCGCCGCTGTCGCTGCTGCGGAAAAGCCTGGAGTTGGGTGTGCAAAGGCTTCTCGGGTGTTTATTTCTTGCGGGCGGCGGAAATAATGGGAGAAGAGCAGCTCTCGAAAGCTCGTTGCTCGCTGGGGGAAGAAGGCGAAGAAGACGGCGGAAGAATCAGGCGCATTGTGACGTGGCTCGCGGTGGCCCCTGCCTTTGTCGCGCCGTTTACGCCCGCCTGTGTCTGGTAGCGCGGCGCCTGGACGTCACAATGCGTTGACAAATTGCTTCCGAATGGGGCTGACTTTTGCCGACAGTCGCCGCGTAGCGCGCCGCTGTTGGGCATCGAACGGCGATTCCCATGCAGCACCAGCCCGGGGATTCCAGATTGCGGCTTGCGCGTGCTGGCCGACCGCCTGCATAAGCCTTGGCATACTTCGGATGTCCCAACGTATTGACTCTAAATCACCTACACTGTTCACAAGAGTCCATTCGCCACCTCGATATTGTACAGACATTTAAAGCGGAAATTTCTTTGTCTCTTCACCAGGGTTTGGTGGTTGTCGTAGTTTCCCCGCCGAATATATTTGTAGATATATACATATATAGACAACTTTGGTCCCTGGGTGTATATTCCCTTACAGACACCTTCGGCACTGAGTATGTGCCCACAGGGTATGTCCATATTCTTGACCGATCTCCCAGAATGGATGTGACACTGCGACGCAAGGGGTATTAAGCCCTAAATGTGTTCAGATAGATATCGTACTTCTCTGTGCGTGCACCTCTCGTCAACATTCTTCCCTCGATTAAGCATCATACATCGCCTTCGTTATCTTGACGACGCCGACATCTAGCAGCTAGCCACAGACGACCAGGCTGCGCTCGTGTCAGCCCTTACTGCTGCTACCTCGCTAACTAAAAGAAGTTTCGCGTCATTTACATTTTCTTTTTTTTCCCAAATATCAACTGATTATAGTTCGGTTTGGTTCCTTTTGGTATGTGTACTACACATCACATATGTACATGTGTTTCAGAAGGAGGTCACAGAGTAAGAATGTTGGTTACAATCGAAAATAAAATCGATAAAGTAACAATAAAAAATCGAAAGCAGAAGTGCGCCAGGACAGCGTGATTGCCTGGGCAAATTTTGCCTCTCAGTCAAAGCAAATGGCTTATTTTTTTACCGAGAGGCGTTAGGTTAAACAGAGAGCGACACATGTCGACAAGAGCGAACGTGGAGAGGTCAACCAGACACCGGTTTACTTTCCTACCCTACACGTGGACAAGGTTGACAAGCACATATTATATGACGCAAAGACCGAATGGTGAGTTAGAGCGCTGTGCACACTGGAAAAGGCACGACGCCTATAGCATAAATGTTAGCTCTGGCCATTGAAGTTTGGCATCTGTACCAGCGTTCCAGCTGCTTGATACGTACTGGAGTAATGAAAAGAATTTGGAGGATGCTTACGCTTCTCGCCTTTAAAAGTGGAACGCGACTGCTTTCAAGATCCCTGACTGCTTCGCACGCTTCCCAGCAACTGCTACTTATGTAACCGCAATGTTTACAGAGAAATGCTGGCGGCAAACGTTACGCACCAAGGCGAGCTTTCAGGGAGAAACGCGGCCTGTTGCGTGGGCCCATCCCCGGAGGTGGTGCACAGCCGCGCCAAGAAAAAAAAAACAAAAAACATCATTTTTCAGGTTTCTGATATTGTTTGACACCTTCAGTATTTCAGTCTGAGAAGATTTAACATAAAATGCACGTGATGTCGGTGTTTTGTTTCATTCATGACGTTTGTCTGTGGGCTGTCATTATCAAAATTCTGAGAAATAACTTTGTCAAGAATGTAAGACAATGCATGAGCAACTTTAGTGGTAGAACGGTGTGGCAATATAACCCACATATACCGCGTGTAATATAGCAAGCCATGGCATATACACACGCCTAAATTTATGCGGGAATTTTCGCTCACGACGACACCGGCGCCGGACGCCGACACCGGACTTTCTGCGACACAGGGCCCTTAACGCTATCGCGCTAAAAGGGCGGCGAGCTCACTCGAGCTGGGCCAAGCAGCACAAGTGCTCTTCCCCGAATATCCACTGGTAAGATACATAAATTCTTCGTCTCTCAGAATGTGTACCCTAGCGTTTTGAAATTTCAAACTCTCCAACAATACGTGTTATTTATTTCATCTCGCGTTGCTGTCTCCTGCTAAAAAAGGGCTATCGTACTCCAAATTGGAGAAAGAAAAGCGTCGTAGGAGAGGCCCCGGCTAGCCCGCATCAGTTGAAGAGAGTGTGGCGGATGTCACGTGGTGTTTTCAGCAAAGAAGCACTGGGACTATTGCGCCAAACATCAACGTTACCATAGCAACCGCACTCCTGAAGCTGTCGCTGCTGCTCTTGGCAGAGCTCTCGGTGTCTGAAAAATGAGAAGTTTTTTCAGCTCGTGTATATCTCGCAGCACATTCTGTTCGCGAGACAAGATGGCTTTGGAGTGTGGTGTGTAAGCTTGAAAGTTGCTTTTAGGGTCTATGAGTGTGAGTGTCAGCCAGCAAACTCAAATAATCCCGGAGCGGGTCTTCGTCGTATTCTTCAACGTGCCACGAAAAAACACAAGAACGCGGCTGCTTCACTAAATCTGGTACAGAAGTTTCATAGGCTTTGTTCTAACGCGCGTCGGCAGCACACACTTCCTGCGGCTCGTAGCAATGCAAGTTTAAAGCTCATGCTATATGCTCCGGCAAGGTGACTGGAGGCACAAAGGGCGATGGCAGACCAACGTGGCGGCACTTCTGGCTTCAAAAATGTGACGTCAGCGCCTCTTTTGTTTTGTTTCTTCCCTCCATGTACTCCACATTGGTGTTGCGACATAATGGGTGGAGTTAACTGATAGATTCCTAGCCAAAACACTTTCCAGCTGGTGACGACCGGCGTGTTCAAAATTGCAGTGCGATAGGATATCTTCCTAATTTCTTGCTTGGTTGATGTGATTTTGGAGCGCTCATATTGGAAAATACTGTTGCTTCACTCTCCATCGACAAATGCACCTTATACATTTTTTGTGATATTACGATGCATTTCTCAGGTTCACAAAGACGTAGAGCGTCGCGCGGAGCTTGTCGCCTACGTATGGCACAGACGGTGGGCTGCTATGCCGTCCGCTGGAATTCCTTTTCTGCATTTAGACAGATGTCAAGGCGGCGTAACGCTCTGCAGTAAAGCAAAGCGGTAGAAGCGCCTCGACACAGTTTCACAATGCGTTTGACATTGTTTCCCACGCAATACTAAACGCCTGACTGCAGCACCGTGTAAGCACGATTAACGTACACGCCTTGCTTCTCTGCACTCCGGTGGTTATACGCTGGTGCGTTTGTGCTATATTTTTGTGTCTGCCGAGGCTACAAGGCAATATTTCAATAGAAGCACAAGAAAGTACTAATAAAAGAAAGACAAGGAATGGGGATAACCTTATATTTTTGAGCGAGCTTATTTCATACTTCTGTATGTCAAGCGCTTATTTTTGAAACCTCGCCACATTTCTGGGGTTATTCTCGAACATATGCTTATTCTTGCCTTAAACACGCGTAAATATCGAAAGGAAAAAAAGAGAAACCGCAAAACTTTCGTCAACATCAAAGGCTGCCCTTTTTTCTATCTGTAGGCGCAGTAGTATCAGCGCCTATAGTTAAGATGTTTCAAACTGGTATTTGTGAAAATTTGAAGAACGCCACCGGTCAACCTTAACTTATTTGAAAATTACTTCTAAGTTGCGTAACCTGAACATTGTTTTATGTATTTTGGTTCACTCATGAATCAGGCTGGACCACGCCTCTTTATGAGACGTATTGGCCAAAATGCACGAAATTTTCTTATGAACGAAGCCTCAGTCTGCACGCCTATACCGCTCTTGAACGTATACACGTGCGCCGGTTAGTGTAAGACTACGACTCTCGAGTGAACGAAATCGAGACCAGGAGGCGGAGGAGGTGTGGGAAGGGACGAGAGAGTTGGGAAGGCTAGCGATGACCGACCCTGTCGATTTTAGGAGCTGCTTTTCTGTGCTTGCCGCAAATATGAACAATACCCTTTATTTAATTACCATATATCGCGATTCACAACAAAAAAGCTACAGTATATTTGGCTAACACGGCTGCTAATACGGATAGAGGTATACCACGAACGGTTAGGGCCTACAACAGAAGTAGAACCACGACAAAAAGGAAAGCTTTTTCACTTTCATGATAATGTAAGAGAACAGAAACACATACGCACACAGAAAAATGAGAATGTGCAAACGAGCTAGGAATTTCCAAAAGGAAATCTGGTCTCTTTACTGTTATCTAGAAGAAAAAGATAACATAATGTTGGCGTACTTGGCCGTCCCGACTAGTTGAAGTCGGGACACGGGAGATTTATTCAAATGTTGGGACTGCCCCGCTAAATTTGGGACTGTTCACAACCCTAGCTGCAACGCGAGCGTTGAACTGTGCAAAGTGCTCGCAGTGAAGACATGGCCGTCGTGCCGGAGCTAAGTTTTCCACAAGTCTCTTTCAAAAAGTCCGAAGCACACTTGCCTTGATTGTGCCGTGTAGTTAGGTGGTATCTGTGCGGAAAACCTTCGTCACGACTACATAGTTCGATCATGTGGTGACTTGACTCATGTTTCAAACAGAACATATGGACAAGTGTTCTGAGCTTATCTGTTTCCTTGGATTTTTACGATGCGCACGTGATACCACTTCTGTCAGTGTCGAGAGAGAGACAAGCAAAGAAAAAAACAGTAGCGGAATGATCCGCAATGCGAACGTCCCCAACGCATATACATTCAGATGAAAAGAAATTGAGAGAAAAAAAGTAATCCTGCATCTGGGAAGTACTTGTGTCTATATATATGTATGAGAAAAGCGGTGAGTCTGGCCTACATTACAGTGCTCTAGCCTGCTACTCAGCGTTGGGGTAAAGGAGAAGGGGAACAACATGAAAGAAAGAGAATGATAGGGTAATTGTCCTAAGGAGAGAAAGTAAATGCGCGTGGATTATAATAAAAAGAACGAAACTGTAAATTCTTATTACAGTTGCAGTGGCCTTCATGTTATGGCCCACAAAGACTTTGAGAAAGTGTCCAGTTTTCGAGGTGTGCCAAATATTTGAAAGTTTATTGTCTCTCTCTATCTTTCTTTCTCTCTCAAGTACAATCGGCATACAAAAATCAGGTGGACGATAGACTCCAGGGGACATATTTCCGGACGATCGCTCTCGACGATATCACTTTCAGTGCGCGCCTATCGACTGGTTGAGCAAAACCGGACGAGCTGATTGGCTGGTTGAGTGCTGCGTCACGAGAAGGCGATAGTATCTCTGAAAGTAATCGTCCGAGAGTACGTCCCCAGTACGCTGCATGTCTCGCAGTCTTGGCGGTCTGCTTAGTCAATCACATGGCGACAGTTTTGAGTAAAAGCCACGCCAAGCCCCACTCTATGTGGAAGGCTTGCGTGGCTCCTTTGGGTGTTCCGTGGTAGGCAAAATCGAAGCTAGAGCTCAAGTCAGTGACGATGATCTGGCTGGGTCCAGAAGCTTGCCTCAGTGGCGCGCACGATGTCGTATATAATTGTGTTAACGCCCGTCCTCATAAATGCATATACAGTTCCATGGGACTGGACGTACGGGGGGCAAATTTATCCTCTTCGTCGACAAGCTCATTTCTATCAACACTGAAGTCCCTAGGAAAAAATTAAAACCTTGTGTGGCGTCCATTTTGCAACGCGGACTCGTAAAGTTCGGGCGACTCGTGAGCAAGCAAGCTACGAGGTCTTCACCTAAGTACAAAGTCGATAATATGAAGTGCTGGGCTAGCGTCACAGAATACATGTATACGTCTGAGGTGGTTCCCGGTTCACGGCTTCGCCAATGGTAGCAATCTCCGCAGCCATCAACGACGTCTTGTGATTGAATTTGAAGTTTCCACGTTTATACTAAGCTGGGATGACGAAAGCAGCCGCGGAGTCAGCTGAGAAAGTCGACCCATCGGTGCTCACATGCATCGTAGAGGCATACAGTGCAGAGGTGCGTGACAACGCAATTTGTTTCTGACCCCATGACGGTATACCCTTAATGCTTTTCTTTCCTTTCCTTTCCTTTTTCTTTCTTTTTTCCCTGCCGGTCATTTAACTCTTATCACTTGAAGCGTACTTCGCTGGTGACACTGTATGGACAACCTTGCTCAGGTGCACGTTAATTTCATTACTGCGAAGCTGCTGCCAGGCATCTGCGAGCGTTCCCTGCGCCACCGGCTCTCTTGTGTCGTGCCTGCGTTTCCCTCTCCTTTTTACTGCGTTCCAGACACGAAGATCCGGCTTGTCACTGGAGCGCAGCACACATAGTTCATACTTGCTCACTCAGTTGTCACTCACGCATTCAGCAGCATCGAAGCTTTCTCCGTCGCCTTCAAGATGGATGCGCTCGTCTCGGAACAAGGACGCAGGACGGGTTAAGGCTGCGGGCGCGCATTATTTAAGTGGAGCAGGACAGAGGGAAGAAAGAGGAGGTCATTGCCTATTCTGTACCCGCGGAGGCGGCAATTAAACCTCGTTAGCGTTCCAGCTTTTTCTTTCTTTCTGTTTCTTTTTCGACAGCTGCGCATTCCGCGGCTAAGCGTATATGCGGCAGTTTCGCTTATATTCTGTCGCCCAGCATCCGAGCCGCGGAGTCCTCCTACACTTGTTGCTGATTCGGGCCTGCGTGTACATGTGAACATCGCCGTTCGCTGCATTCCACGCAGCCTGACGAAGCGGACGCGGTCTGCGTCTCACTTCCTCGCTGGTGCGTCTGCAGTACTGAATTGACCAGCTGAGTCGAGCATCGGGGGCTGCTGCGGGGCGGAAGGCGGGGGAGGGCCGCCACCATTTAGGCCCGTCTGCACGCGCGACGCCCTTTCGTCAACGAAGCAGGCGCCAGTCTCGCCGACGACGTTCCCGCGGAGGTCCTCGATCCCGTTTGATCGCCGAGACAATAGGAACGGCACCGCCTCGTCAACGCGGTCTTGGTGTTCTTCGTTTCTCCTTTCCCCTGCTTTCTGTGCACTGTGGGGCCTGCCGCATAGCGCGTCGTTATATAGGCCGCTTTCTTTTACTTGTGCGCTGGTGTCTCTGGCGCCCGTGGCGAGCTGTGGAGGAGATGTGTTTGGTTACCCGTAATTTTACGCTTGAGCAGTAGAAACCGCAATTACCCATATGGTTACGGCGCCGCACGTTTGTTTGAACAAAGAGGGGCGGTGTTAAAGTTGGGGGTCCAGATGATGCGATGTGTTTGAAAGGACGTCGCGAAAGAAGCAGTTTACAAGGCGGGAACAGTATTATATAGTTTGTTATATGTTCCGAAATTTAAGAAAAAGCCGTACGTGATCTGACGGAGGATGTACTCTGTCACCATGCAGTCGGACTTCGCATTAGCCGTACGGAAATTTTTCTTTCCATAAGTGTCAGATATTGATTTACGTCAGCGAAATGAAGTCGATATATATGACAGAGTACATCCGTCGTCAGATCACGTACGGCGTTTTCTTAAGTTTTGGAACATATAATAAACTATATAATACTGTCCCCGCCTTCTTAACTGCGTCTTTCGCGACGTCCTTTCAAACACATCGCATATATATATATATATATATATATATATATATATATATATATATATATATATATATATATATATATATATATATATATATATATATATATATAGGCTACGCTTACCTTCGTTGTGCGTAACCAAAACAATTAAAACGATATAAAAGATGCACATCTATTGCCGCCTGATAGACCTCTCTAATGCCCACAGGCCTCTTAAGAAATGCCGTAATATTCAACGGTTTCTTTTAAATTTCTCACATTTGACCTACCACCTTTGTCCGGCCTGCTCTTATTTGTCACTGTGCGTGTGCCCATTACTGACCAATCTCCCAGAATGATTATGTGCCACTGTGAGGTAGGGGGTACAGTTTTATGAGCCTATACATCTGTACTGTAGCTTAACGAATATATTAGTTTTTCGTCCTTCTCTCTGCGTATGCCTCTTCTCGCCATTTTTGTTTGTAGCATCGAAGGCTCGCAGTGTGCAGCCGCCTGAACTGGTGCTTCTATTACGGATCACATGTGAACGGTCTAGTGCATAAACTTAAGCATCACGTGACCTTAAGGTAGTGGTGACCTGCGCGCGAATAGAAGTTGAATGCGATTACACGTTGCAAAAGATGAAAATAAATATAATTCTATGCATCTCCTTTAGTTGCATACCAAAGAATTAATCGTTACACCATAGCTTCGCTTCCCACGTACCCAGGAATCTTGTGTATTTCCCCTGCAACCCTCTGTCGAACTTCACTTCAGTACACCCGCTCAACTAAATGTGCGGCACTCTTAAGATTTCTTTTTTTTTTACAAAGGGCAGCACTGATTTCAATAACTTTCAGTTAACAACATCAAGATGGTATTTCTTTCGTATGTGTATTTACGGCCCTTATTCGTCACTTTCTCGCAGAGTATATAGCAGTGTTTTAACTTTGACAAAAATTATGTTATAACGCAGCAAGTACTAAGTGCCCTAAATGCGCATGTTAACAAAAGGGCATTGCCTCTCGGTGTCGCTAGCTGAAGGTTAAAGAAATTCGGGCGACCTTCTGAAATAACATTACTTGAAAATGCTGCCCATTGAGTGACGCTGGTGAACTGCGGCGAAGTTCAACAGATAGTGGTAGGAACCTTTTCCAAAACTTCGTGGACATGTAGAGGTATCGGATCTGCATAATTTTAATTCGCTTTGGCTATCATCTCCTGGGCCTGCTGTGTACGACACTCGACGAATGTTTGTACCCCAGGGGTTGTGCGTCTAAGCGTGATCAGGCTCATCGCACTCTACTTACATTTCTAGAGTTAACTAACTTAGGTTCACGTTTGTAGCGTCGAAACTATTCTATTCAATATTCTGTAGTAGCGTGACCTTCAGTGACGGACCCTACTGTGTGGGATCTGTACTGTGTTCTACTTTATTCTTTCGATTTGTCCTGTTGCTCTTCCTTTCCTCTTTCCTCCCCTCCTTCCGATCTTCCATTTCTGTGTTGCTGTCATCTCCCTTCTGAAGAGTAGGCAGGCGTTGTGCCCCTTCCGGTGGCAGTTGCCAGCCTGCTCCTCGCTTTCCCTTTCCTTTTGCCTGTATATATGTGTTCAAAACAAATAATAATAATAATAATAATAATAATAATAATAATAATAATAATAATAATAATAATAATAATAATAATAATAATAATAATAATAATAATAATAATAATTTTTCGCATATTATCTGAAGTATCGCGGTGTTCAGTAAAAGTGCGCCGTATCGCAAGCATGCCATGGTCAGCAAGGAATTGCAGGCAACGGCGGGGTAGCCTCTATCATGTTGCGATGAGGTGTGTGTAGTGGGGCTACGCTAATCACACAAATGCTTTAGGGTGGAATAATTTCACCGCCTCCTATTCCATTCCACCTCGTGTCCTATCATCACATCTAGCCTCGCGTGATATATAATTACCGGGGTCGTTGAATTATTTATTTATTTATTCATTACCCATGAGCCGTGGGAGGTTGAATAGCAGCTTATAGTTCATCACTGCCTCCCCATTTTTTTTTTCGCTTACGACGCCACTAAAGGCGGCTTCGCAATTTTGGGCGTTTCCGGTAAAAGCAGTAGTCATGGTGACTGCTGATGTAACAACTTACTGCCCCGTATGTTACGCCGCTCTCGCCAAATATGCAGCGGCCCCATGGTACCGGTGCGGGAACAAGAGGAATGCTTTCACCGTTGAGGATGTCCCGCTCACTATCTTCAACCACTTAAGCGTGCCTGAAGTTGGTGACGTTCTCCGCGCCAATCAGGCGTCGTATCATACGCGGCTGTGTGCGAGAGAGCCGAACGCGACATAATAGGCGAACTGTCCTCGTCCTAACGTGTTTACTTCACCGGACGCCGCCGCGCTCGTATTGTCGTTCCCTCGTCGTGGCCGCAGTGGCGTTTTTTCACAAAGGCACGAGCTTCGGTTCCTCCCGCGTTTCGCTTCACAGCCTCTTCTCATCAGTGCTCGCTGTCGCCACCGTAGGACGTCGCAAGGACGTTTTACAACTTTCCTAATCGGCGTGTATATTTATGCTCGCATCGCTGGCAACGGTGCGCACCCTTCAAAAATGAGTTGGGAAGGAACAAAAGCCGAAGAACGAAAGAGAAAAAAACGAGTGCGCAAACAGACACTCTCTGTTCCATGCGCTTGTGTCTTCTCTCCCTGCGGCAGCCTTGATGCCTTCGGGCTGTCTGTGCGTTCGTACGAGCGCGTGCAACACGCGGAAACCTGTCGACATAGACGGCGTATAATGCGTCGCGCGGCACGCCCGCGACAATAAAGGCTCCCCGAGGCAACAACAATGAGAGCGGAGAGGGGCCCACGGGGTCTCATGGCGCGCTCGGTGATCGCGGTGACGTACGCACGCACATACGCGCAGACACGCACACAAGCGGGCTCGCGCGTGCCTTTGTGTCGAGCGGAAATTTCGCCGTCACTCGGCATTAGGCGACGCCCGCGCTAATTGAGCTTGGTTCGAGACCTCGAGAGCTCGGCGTCGCAGCACATCGGATACCCTCCTCCCCCCCCCCCAACCTCTCCTTCGGCCGTACTGTCCCCGTCTCTCTCTCTCTTTCTCCCTTCGTCTCTCTCCGCTGTATCAATTGCGTGTGTACACGTCCTCTCGCTTTTCTTTTCGTGTAATGGCCTCCCTCGCCCTGTCCCGCGCTTTCGCGTCTTGTGACGAGACGGAAGCCGTGAGCGACGACGAGCTTTAACGGGGTCTGTATAACGGAGGGGGCGCGCGGTTTTCGGTTGTCTTAGTTTCTTTAACCAATGAGTTATTGTTGTTTATTGTGTGATTAGAACATGAGAAAATTGGCCGCAGGAACGTTGGATTGCCCGACGTAATCGACGATAAACGTTCGTTCAGAAAGAAAGAGAGAAATTAAGGGCTAAGAAAGGAAACACCGACAAAACACAAATCGAAATTTCAGTCAGAGTTGATGTGAAAACGGAAAATAATCATTACCCTCATCAGTGCTGCCCGAATGACGGTTGAATTACTTCGCACCTCGGCATTAAGATATAATGTAGAAAGAAAGAGAGAGAGATAGGTGGGAGAGGCAATAAAGATCATTTCATGCACCCAATCTGGTGCCTTATGAACCAATGCACAGAAGCTTAGATTTAGGCGTGCAAACTTGCCCGCGTGCGCAGGCCCGAAGATTGGTTACGTGTGCATGCTTATATCCCGAACGGTAAGTGTAGCGAAACGAGAAGCATGAGTGCCATCTAGATTTCTTGACGTAACTGTACGGAACCTATACTATAGTCTTATTCCTGCTACTTGAGTTCTTCGTAGTTAAGCATGCTTTCTTGTGTGCTGAATGCGAAGCATTCTATGGCTCATTCCGGGAACTTCCGGGAACAAGTAGTTTCTTGTTTCGTATCGCTTTGGTCCTCTTCAATGAAGGAGTGTACATCACCTTGACCTCTTTGCTCAGAAGGCGCAACCATTTGGCCACGATCGCGCGCACACTTCTCTCGTGCTAACGCCAGCTATCTGAGACGACTGGCGCGGGCATCACGTCGCACATGACGAGTGAAAGTACGCGGCTTGACTTTTGCAGCTCGAAGCACCGAAGTGCGAAATAAAAAACAATTACCAAGGGGTAACGAGAGGAGGACAAGCGCGTGCACGCAGGCCAGTTTTCACCTGACAGCATTATACGCCCCATCACGCGAAAATCCGTCGGCGTGACCGAAAGATGGGGCCAAAAATGGCCGGCGGTGCAAAGAGGGAAAAAGCACGACAAAATATGCTCGGATTGATGTCAGATTTCACAGGGAGGTTCCCCTAAACAAAGTAAATTAATGAATTTGAAAAGAAAATTTTGTACATTTCGGTCTGGGTGGGTATCGTCGAACCCGGACCTCCGGAGTGCGAGATGAGCACGCTTTCCCGACTTCACGACGCCGCCGTGGTTCTGCCTGACTAAAGGTGGCCGCCTAGTGCGTACATTCATGAACGCGTTCATGACGGTATATAGGTTTCTCTCTCCTCCCCTCCTTCCTACCTTCCATTTCTGTGTTGCTGTCACCTCCCTTCTGTAGAGTAGGCCAGCGTTGTGCCCCTTTCGGTGGCAGTTGCCAGCCTGCTCCTCACATTCACTTTCCTGTTAATTGTGTATATGTGTTCAAAACAAATAATAATAATAATAATAATAATAATAATAATAATAATAATAATAATAATAATAATAATAATAATAATAATAATAATAATAATAATAATAATAATAATAATAATAATAATATCAACGGTATAATGTTTTCGCATTCCAACGCGTAACCAGTTTTAAGTGTATCTGCCGAACTTTTTATTTGGCCACATGCTCGCCACTGCCTTTTGCCTGAGCCACGAGCGAGAGCAGGGCCAGTTTACCCATTCATGTCTAGTGGCAGCTATAGCGCTTTGAGACTTTATGTTAGACTGCGCGGCCTTCGGGATTCATTCAAACATAAATACAATCCACATACCTTTTTTCGTAGCAGCTAATGCTACGAACACGTTCTGTGCGGCTTTGTGCCATCTCCGGCATCAACTCAGGTCGTAACTGTAGAAGTCGTAAGGTTTCTTTGCCAGACCAAAAAAAAAAAAAAAAAACTCAGTGCCCTTCCACTCTGAGAAGAAGGGTGACCAGCGAAGCTGTGTATGTGGGCCCCTTGATGGCTAACTGCACCTCCGCCGCGGGTCGGCCCGGCATTGCACTATCTCCCGGAATCGGCCCACGTATGGGGAGGTTTTTGCTTACCACGCCAACGACACGCAATTTTACTTGGATGGTAGAGGTATAGAGCTTCGCTGTAAAAAACGTAGTACACATGCACACATACACACAAAACAGTCACCATGCCGTCGCTGTCACACTATCGTTATCTCCGTCTTGCTGTTGTTATACACACGTTCGCGTCAAACACACAATAGATCGACAAACACCTTGGCACCTCTGGGAGCGCTTTGAAGATCCCCAAACTGTGATGGATAGCTGCAGCTACTTGCAAAATGCTTCGTGTAACATTGATTCTCACGGTACGTTCAATCTGCAGTTTTTATACACTACGATCCTCTCGTGTTTGCTACATTAGCCTGGCCAAATGTGATAGCTATGATAGATGCACTTTTATGCTTAAGTAATGAAAAAAAAATAAAGTAAAGAGCTGACGCATTCGTCTCGAGCATTCGCTCTTTTGCCTGGCCACCGCCAAAAGCATTTGCTACGTGAAGCTGGCTTACACAATTGATCGTGCGTAGGTGTATCAGTAAGGTCCAAGCAAGGGTTGTAGATGGAGCCAGCGTTGCTCCCTCAAGGAGAGAAGCCCCCTTAGTTCACGAAGAGCTGGCTCCGGCGTGAGACACACTTTCACCTGTCACCCGCAACGGTAGCTATGACGTCATAGCTATGACGGTAGCTATGACGTTGCGCTGCTGAGCTCGAGGACACGGGTTCGATCCCGGTAGCAGCCGCGGCATTTCGAACGCGGCGAGTTGGAAGGACGCTCGTGTGCTTAGATTTAGCTGCACGTTAACGAACCCCACGGGGTCAAAATTATTCCGGAGTCCCCCCCCCCCCCCCCCCCCCCCCAGTACGGCGTGCTTTATAATGAAATTGGGCTTAGGACACGAGGAAGCCGCTTCGAGACAAGGTCTCGGAACCGCGTCCGCGGCGGGTGCCCAGACCCATTAAAAGACGCCGGACTCAAATCTTGCTGATTTGAAATTAAAGTTTACGCTCTAGGACACGTAAAACTCCTGAATTCAATTTTGATCAACTATATGGACAAAAAATAACGTACAGCGCGAAGGACAAGGACAACGATAGACGACGTACACAGCGCTGAGTATGTCGTCTATCGTTGTCCTTGTCCTTCGCGCTGTACGTTATTTTTTGATCATGAATTGCCAACTAGCCCAAGCAGCCACCCTAGTTAACTGTATGGACACTTATCACTGGTTGTCGCCATTGCCGTGGAGTTCCGCATATACTTAGGTATATGTATGCTACATGTGCATGGATTCCGTATCTGCAAAGTATAGTGCTATATTAGTCAACCGCCAGAAGTTGCTCAAACCAGCTGGTCCTGCGTACTTGACTAAACTATATCTTACAATTTTCAGAATGGCAAGCCGCAAACAAATGTCACCTCACCGCGCGTAGTTCTTTATTTTAAATCTTTCAAGCTATTAAATATTAAAGTGCAAAACAGTACTATTGCTCAATCCTTAAAGTGATGTAATTTTACTGGCGCGTCTTTTTACGGGCAGCGTAGTCAGACTCGCGCATAATTTGAACGCCGTCCGAGGCCAGTTAAAGCGCAGAGCTGTATACCTTACTATCCCTGCGACCGATTCATCCTTCCAGCGGAACTCCGATTTTTGTTCTTCTATGTTTCTTGAAAATTTCGCAATTTTCGACAATATTTGTAGAAGCTTGACAGAATAAATAAAATATCTGCTTCCTACAATCACGAAGTTCTATCGTTTCCGTTAAAATTCAGCAAATCTCATCGA
Source organism: Dermacentor albipictus (assembly GCF_038994185.2). Lineage (NCBI taxonomy): Eukaryota > Metazoa > Arthropoda > Arachnida > Ixodida > Ixodidae > Dermacentor > Dermacentor albipictus. Next base: position 89,506,549 of record NC_091823.1, read on the forward strand.
ATCCATAGCAGAGGAAATGACAAGCAGAATTATTTCCCCGTGTACATGCAGTTATTGTAATTCGTGAGGCAGAGCTTCCTTTTAAATGCGTGTTTTTGTTTTTAAGTTTTCTTTTTTAATGTGAGATGAGAATGAGCGCTTTCTGCCGAAATTTTGTCCGTATCTGCGATGACTAAGCCCTCAAATAGCTCACACACACGGTACCGGAGCTGAGCCCTCAAAATGAGATAGCATCAACGGGTTTTTCCATACTTCACGCTTCCTTGTGGATACAACTTACGGCACACCTTTCTGTCAACGGGGAAAGAATGATATTTCGTTGTTTGTTTGATGTCCAGCCATCTGCGACTCATTTGTCTCGCCGTTTGATTTTGATTTGTTTCCATTCTAACAGTGTTCAGTCATCTTCTCGAGGGTGTGATGATCCGGACAAGGACGCTGCGTGCATTTTGTTAAGTGATGCACAAGGAACTCTTAGGACACGTGGGCGTTGCCTGCAGTGTGTGCAATCACTGAAGCGTCAAGGTCATGTTGCTGGTCTGACTCTTGTTCCCTATTCGCATCGTGTCTAATATGAGGGTTCCAAAAACTACGCGAAGTTACAGCTTTGACTGAGATCACTAACACATAGGAGTGTTTAATCAGATGTCCACGGAAAAGAGCAATGTTACTGGAACGTGAATTCGAGCGAAAAGTTTACTGTAGAACCTACATAAGGTGTATTTTTTAAACCTGGGCCAAATTAAAAAAGTGTCTTTGTTAGATAGCACAATTCTAAGATTTGATATAAATTGCTCGTTGAGACGTCCATTACTTCTGCGAGAGATCAAAATGCTTAATCAAATAATTAACATATTTGCAATAATTAACTAACTAATCAATTATTTTACGTGGCAAAGCGCCTCCAGTGTGCAGTTGCGCGGTAATTTTTCGTGCATTCACGGGCTTCTTTCATACACGTTTATGTAGCACGTATTACGCAACAGAAAGGTGTATCGGGAGTTTTTCAAGTTGCTCTACAATTCTCTCATTACAATTTTTCGTCTAATTGTAATATTTCAGATGTTGATTAATTATTTAGACTAATTATGTAGTTAGGCGAAATACAAAATATAATCTGAGTATCTGCAAGCGACGGCAAACAACATTACGTTAGTCCGGCCCAACTATGTGATATTTGCGCATCTTTAATGTTTGGCTCAAGTTACGTGGGACACCGTGTATAAGTTTTTATTATGCTAATAGACTGAAAAACTTGTAGCTTCAATTTATTTCCAAGCTCCTGTTGTAAATTTAAATGATGATGTAACTGCACTATTTGAAATAATGGTGTATCGCATTGTTTGGCTAGACCAGCGGAAACAGGCGTGACGATATAGCAACGAAGCGTCTTCCATCAGCGTTATTTGCACGTCGCGCAGCTCTTGTCTGCATCGCGCTGTACCTGTCGCTCCTCGTGAGGCGTCGCCCTAGACATTATGTCCCGCAAAACTGGAAGTATATCCCCGACAGCAATAAACCGAGAGTACTGCTCGTGCGGCTTCTTATCTCGCATCCTCAAAAAAACTTGGCACCCGTAATACATGTAATGATTGTCACCAATGGTATAGAAAGAATGTGTTCGTAATTTTACAGCGAAGCTGTATATGGCTAGCCGATTCGTCCATCCGTCCGTCTGTCTGTCGCCTGTACCCCGAAAACTCCTCCGGCGCAACCCCATGCGCATGCGCGAAACAAAGAGAGAAAGAGAGACGCGCGACTGACTGCGCCAGTAGTGACGTCGTTGCTCTCCGTCGCAGCCGAGCGCTCGCACAGCAGTTTCTCTCCGGCTGTGAAAGAGGTAGGCCACGCGTCATACGCACTGCTGAGGAGCAGGCAGCTTTCGATCAGCAATACCGCTAGCAGAACCGGGAACGAGCTCGCCTACGCCGTGCCGATGCTGCAGCCCATGCACAAGAATAGGCTCGTGCGGCCGAGCGCAAGCGGCAACTGCGTATCAAGGAACCGGCAGCCTACCGAGTTGCCGCTTAAGGAACCGACGGAATTACCCAGTGATAAACACCGGGGCGGCACCTTTCAGCTTTGCTGATTAGCCATCTGTGTACGGAGGGCTTGGGCGGGGATTTTTCTGCTTTGTTTACAGCGTGTGCAGGCGCAGTCAGGGCCACGAGAATGCGGACCACGGAACTGGAGAAAAAGCTGAATATTTCTGCAACCTTGGCTTGCAGCCAGGTGTTCGAATTTCAAGCCTGTGCTAGTATATGTGAACAACATATTATGTTGTTGCGTGGTTTTTCTAGTTGCGGGTGCGAAATGCTCAGAAATAGAAATTTTCGGCAAGCGTATGGGTTCGGTCTTGGTGATAAGACAAACTGAGGAATGTTTGAACGCACAGATGTACCTATAGGATTTTTTAGGCGCATTTACATAAGCGGACAAGCAAGTGGACACGCACGCGCAACCAACGCACTGTAAACTTTTGACGCTGACTGCACGTAGTACAAGCACACGCATCTCAGGTGTCGAGTGTGTGTACGTACTTACATGTACACGTATACGTTTGGGCGTCTTGCCTTCTCTTGCCGTCGCTTTACTGCTTTGGCAATTGAATTAGTTCCCGGCGCCCAGGGAACGACGGGTTGAGTCTTGTAACGAGCGAGACGTCGTTAGGCCGTAACGACCAGTGACAAAGGAAAGCCTTATGAGCGAAACAAAAGAGCATCCTCCCTCGACTTTTGTGTCCGCCCGTTTTGTGTGTGTGCGTGCTGGATTGTTTTAGGTGCCCCTCAGACCTCGTGTGGTGTATATCGCAATCGCAGCGACGCCCTCCACTTTGCCGCATTGCATGTATGCGTTTCTTTCTTCCTCCAACTGCGTGGCGTTATGTTCACTTGCGACTTGTATACTGTCAGCTTCAATGTGAATGCGAACAACCTTATCAAAAAAAGCCGAAGTTCTCTTTTGATCTTCAGCAAGGACGCGGGGGAACTGTACAATATAAAAAGATCGGCATAATGTAGTCAATTTCATATTGCGGCAATTAAAAGGAATCGCGGATGGGCGCGTAATTCTTTTTAAGTTCGGTGAGGCTCAGACGATAGCGATGTTGCGTGAATGGTAAGACATTATAAAATTTCATATTTTTTGCAGCAGCGGCAGTGTTTTAATATGAAGGAGAAAAAAAAACATGAAGAAAAATATGTAAGCAACACAGTTCTCAGATGCCTGAATTATCCAATAGAATAATATCATCTTCATGAATGGTGACAAGCGAGTGTTCTGTTTCTGATGCTCACCAGAAATTTCGATTCCTCCAGACACATTTATAAGAATTTATATTAACAACACTCATCTGTCTTGTGTTAGCAGTTCTGAATTCGTATTCAAAGAAGCGATGTTGCGCTAGAACTGCTGCTAACAGCAGATGCCAGTCAATCGCGACGTCAAGCATAATATTAGTGAAGGCGCCCAGCCACTGGAAAGCAGCATTTACAAACGAAAGTCTTTGTAAATTCCGCATTTGAATACTATACTCTGCCAATTTCAGTTCAGCGTCATTAGACATTATATTAGGCGGCCATCGCTCCCTGAAACTGCCAGCAGACGTCAGAAAGCGACGTATACAAACGTGAGGAGTATTCTTTAATTCCACTTGCATATTTCTACTGAACCGGCTGTTTGCTATATATTACAGCTGATCACTTCGTGAGCAGTTCGCACATTTTTGACTGTGCAGACATGTCGCGTGACATGCGCGCTTAATTCTTTTTAACTTTTTTTTATTGTGTGATGAAAGCGTGACTGTCATCTTTGCCTAAAACCGCTTACCAAACTGTAAAGCGTCAGAGGCCTTTGTCAGGCATTTTAAGCCTTTAGCCTCTGCCCTTCTAGCAGGCTCTGTATTAGGTATGTTGAAAATGAAGCATTCTAAGCTAGGTGTATGTATTATTACAGTTCTCCGGGATCTTGTAAAACATCCCTCGGTTCATTTTAGTTTAGCAGTTCAATTATTTATTTTAAATAACAAAGAAAACCCACTGGGCCATGCATCGTGAATGATGCAGTAAGTATTTCCTGCGCCCCCGCCCCCCTTCCCGAGCACAAAACGTGCACCACGAAATATAGTAATCGACTTGCATTGAACGTTCGCTTTGAAAGGCTGATAAATTGTGCTCAAGCAAGAAATAAAAGAGAAAGAAAAGAAAAGGAAGTGATAACTCGGAAATGTCAGGTCTCCCGCAGAAACCACGGTGCAGAACAAAGAGGAAGGAGTGACCGCGTTTGGTGGCGAATTGTGTGAACTAACGAAATTTTAATTGCGATCTGTCTTCTTTCACTTATGTCTCTTATATACTTCAGTCGGCGCATTTTCGCAAGCACCCGAAGTACGCTCTTGGCATTCACTTCTCTTTATCTGTAGCAAGAAAACGTTATTACTTTGCCCATTATGCAATGCTGCGTACAGCAATAAGCAGGTGTTAGCCTTCGAATTCATGATTCCGTTTAAAAGAAAGGCAACAAATTAGAGCGAGTTTGCTGAATCACAGGTCAATTTCCACTGTTTCTTTAGAGCAGTTGCATTAAGTGCTTTAGTTGCTAGAATTTAAATCACATACTTTATATTGTTGCCTGCATACGACTCGGTCGTTGTAAACCGTAATTATTCCGTGTATATTGAGCTTTGCCTACTCATTACGAAACTTGCCTCCAACTTTAACCAAGCAGAAACGATCGTGCTTTGTTTAGTTAATCGAGGACACCGAGAAAGAGAGAGAGACACACAAAACTATATTTTGATGTGGCACAGAAAGGGGTGGACCCCATTGTGCGTGGAGCCTTCAGTCCAAGGCCCCAGCGACGGTGACAATAGTTACAGCTGTGACCATCAGCTTTCACTGATCCTTCATTGCCGAACTGGTCAGCACCATCTCCCATGGCTCGTGCGTTGCGTTTCGGTAGCGGGAGTTATTATGAATCTTTTGGCAGGCGCATGTGGTATGGTATAGGGTAGCTCGCTCTGTACAGGAAGGACAAAGGGGTTGATAAAGGGTGGGGTACATCGCATGGAGCAGCGTGAGGTGAGGATAGATGACAGTATGGAGTTACCTCCAGGTGGTGGCTTCAGCTCTGATGAGGGATGGGTGCGGAGTGGCGGCATCGTTCTTCTCGAAAGGCGGTAGTGACGGAGTATCTCGTAGCAAGTGTGCAGTGCTTGTGGACTGGGTTATTCTGGCCTCTCTTGCAAGGCCCGGTTGCAGTGACCTCGGACACCGAGGAACTTACTTTTGTACATTTTGGTCCTGTGCATCTCGCTGTGTCCGGTTTAATACTTAGTGTCCTGAATTACTCAGAACACGTATAAGGCATAAAAAAGTTTAACAGTGACTTCAGCATACGCTAAAGAGGATGAAGGTGAAAGCCTGCGCGCTCACGAGACATTTATTAAATTATTTGACATTCGTATGTGCTGTTAGTTCCTGTTATTTGTTTTCTCAGACCAAAGGTCCCGAGTTCGAGTGATTTAATTAAAACCAAAGGTTGTGCTTTAGACTCCCACCAACAGTCATTGGTTCCACCATCAGTGGTGGCACGATCAATTTTGGTGCCATTGAATTATGGTCCCATCAAAGGTCTTGGGTTGGACTTCCACCAGAGGTAGGCGGTTGGGGTGCCTTAATTAACTTAATCATAATTAACTTTGCCTTAATTAACATCACAGCTCATGGGTTCCATTGCCTTAATTAACTATATATTAATTACCTGTGCATTAATTTCGTCGTTTTTTATTGAAATGAAAAAAAAAGAAACAGACGTAGTCACCTTATTATGATGACGGCTACTTCTTTTCGCATAGAGGAAACAACAATATAAAAAATATATGTAAGAAAATGAAAAGAAACCACGTCATAGGGTCAGAAATACACAGAACACAGTCCCATACACCCATGAACACATCAATATAAAGGGCAGATGCAAGTTGCGCCACAATGAGTTTGAAACAAAGTCACAAGCACACTCAAGCGGCCGTGATGTAGACTGCGATGAGCATATAAACAGATGAGGAATTACACAGAATTAATGTAGTGCACGCACAAAGTCTAACACGTAACTGACACCAAAGCTCGTGGTTTCGCCTCCCACAAATGGTCCTGGGTTCGACCATCATACGTGGCGCCATCAATTTTGATGCCATTGAATTTTGGTCCCACCAAAGGTCGAAGGTTCAAGTGCCTTAATTCACACCAAAGATCGCGGGTTCGAGTCCCACCAATGGTGGTGGGGGGCACCATCAATGTTGGTGCCATTGAAGTTTTGTGCCATAACGCCGGACGGTCAATTTTTCGATAACGCCGGACAACGGATATTTTGAGCCATGAGGCACTTAAGGCTCTCGCCTTAATAACGGAAGAAAATGAGGATTCAGTGGTTGTATACAACGCTACTAATTAAGCCAAAAACGTTAACGTTTCCCCACACAGTATACATAAAATTGCGGCGTATACATAAATACAGTATACATAAATGTGCGGCGTATCGGACACCTTAGCGCACCTGATCATCGAATGTCCATGGCATCTAGACAAAGACGCATTGCCTTCACCGAGAGACTGTTGCAACGCCAGACAAAGCGAAGACCTCATGGAAACGTGGGAGGCCCAGCTAGTCTCCGAGGACCTGGAACAACGACGTCTCATTGCCAGGGCCAAGGAAGCAGCGAAGGCCAGAGGGTTCCTGGAATGAGGAGACCTCCCACCGGGAGTTGAACCAGGGCTTACCCTGGAATACTGTTTCCAAAATAAAAGTTTATTCCTCCTCCTCTGTCAAATGAAACTTGGCGTAACGAGTTTTCCTAGGACACTGGGAAACATAGCGTAAAATGGCTGCATAACAATGTTAAGCACTTGAAAATGAATCTGTTTACAAAGGCTGTATTTAATGGCTACACGTTTGACTTCGCGAACTTAGTTGCCATGCTGGTCCCGCAATTATTGTGAAGCTTGATTGGGGTGGCATTTGCAGTTATGCTAAGGCAATGGTCTAAATCTTGCACCGCCAATAAAACACACTCATAACGCTCCGGAGCACTTGAATTCGTAGGTTATTGCAAAGGTCGCAATAAGCCACACACTTCGAACTTAGCGTATACATATCACCCATAACGTGCCCCTTATTTTGACCTACTATAAACATGGTTCAGCGAGGACAACGGGTAAGGCAGCTAACTACAAAGCTCTAATAACGCGTTAAAACATAGAGAAATATAAAAAATAAGGGTTCAATCATTACTTGCAACCCTTTTAATTAAACCCAAAAGTTTAACCACACATTACACTCAACGAGCGCCCAATTTTCACCATATGTTAGCTCGGTGGGACGTAGTTCTCTCGGGACATCGGGAAATATAGCTGACAACGGCTGTATACGAGGCTTTCGAAGACTTCCTTAAGAGAGTTTTGCAAAAGCTGTAAATACTGACACTCTTGCCACTTTGCGCTCACATCACGCATAAAATGCTCGCCATTCCGGCAAAATTTCAGTGTTACAGGTTGGACATTGGACAAACATAGTGCGCGGTTCGTAACATGTAAGCATATACGTTCGTAAAGGTCTGGCACGCTTGTATAAATCACTTTCCACGAAGGGTATAATAACGTGCACAGTTAGAACTTTCGGTGCACATCACTAGTAACACGGTCCCCCTTCTTTCAATATATAGAATCGATACCGCGTTTGTTTCTCCCAGTGAATCGGGGAAACTTTGTGAGCGTTTCATATATCGCCTCCAAAGAATCAGATACCTGCGTTTTGACATTTCTCATTTAACACCTAATTGACTCACACGCATAAATGTTTGCCTGAATATCTCTCCTAGCAAGCCCCTATTCACTCTAATTGTAGACTTGGTGAATGCCTTTTTTTTTTTTTGCTCACCGTGGAAACTGTAATCACGTTTTGGAGTGCTTCTAGTCTCACCAACAGCTTCTCCTGTAAAATCATTGCGAATTAGACGTCCGTGATGACTGCAGTCATAAGCATTAGAAGAGGCTGTTTTCGTTCTTTTTTTTTTCCGTCAGTGTCCGACGAAATACACAGGCAGTAGAGTCCACAGACGTCCATCCAAGTGTTGCTAAGAGGCCTCGTCTTTTCCTTTTCTTTTGCTCGTCACCACAACTGTGCAGATACCCAGGGTATAAATATCTACGGGTATGTTGAACTAAATGCTCTGGTAGCTGCATTGTACTCCTTCCCTTCATTTGACTGACAAGTCTGTCGAGTCGTGTGAAAGAGTACTTCTCGGAGCTAGTACAAGAAACTAGAAAGAGAGAGAAAAAGAAACTTGTGAAAACTGGCGCAGCTTAGGTAACTTTAGATAACCTGTGTTCACCGCAATAACAACAGCAACAAATAAGCAAGCAGCAGACTTTATATTTTCCTCCGGCTCTTATCTCATTCGCTACAAACCGGAGTTACTCCCACGACAACCTCTAGCACCTCCAGGTTTGAGCAAAACTCCTCTAATCGTGTGCAGAATCCGCCAACTATGCACGACAATCATGACGACAAAGTGACTACATCGACGGCAGCATGATGACGACACTTCGTTGAAGAGTACCAGAGACAGCGAAGAGCCGTCTTTGCATGATGTATGCCGACATTGAACGACTGCTGCTATGAAAGTCGCGTTCTGATCGACTGCGGTATCGCTCAACAGTTGTACTGCGAGATTATAGGTATCATAACGGGATTGCATCTAGGCCGTCTCTGAGCTTCAATGTCCTCCTAATTTTAAAGCGAAAGCTTTACTGGCCGCGAACTTGCGATTTCGCCGCGGCGGTGCTCCGAGGAGGCACATGACAAAACGCGCGCCTCGTCACATCGCGTTCCTCGTCGTTGCGTTCGCCTCCGCTCGCTTCGCCAGCTGCGTTGCATGCCTGATAACATGTCGGAGATAGCGAGAGAAACTTTTATTGATAAACGATTTACGTGCAGTGGTCGGAGACCCTTTAGTCCAAGGCCCCGCTGGCCTCAGCCGCCCGCTTGACCTGTGTTATGAAGGACTGTTGTCCCGCCAGGTCTGAGCTGGTTAGCTGTGCCTCCATGTCGGAGGACTGAAAAGGAGAGAGCTCGCGTGCGCCGCAAACACAATTTAGGCGGCATTATGGACGGCGACAATTCTGATAAGCAGGAGGAGGCCTGGAATCGACATCGGAACGAGATGACGAGGAAACGAATCGCCCAGGAAACAGACGAACAGCGCGCCGAACGACTGGCTAAAACGCCGCAACATAGCTAGACAACTAGACTAACCTGGACTTACAATCAAGATTGACCAAGGCTAGCAAGCTATGCCTTAGCTTTCGCTACGTATATTCTGGCATGGCCGAGCTAAACCACTGCCATGTTTTTTATATTGTCCCTCCCCACGACACGAAAGAACATAACATTGTCTATTTATATTTCATTTTCCTAACTGCATTCTGTACAATCTACCTCTTTTGATTCTAACACATGTTCCCCGATTCTGTGAGAGTTCTTTTACATTTCTACTTTCAAATTTTTTTTTTGCCTTGCCGGTTTTTGGCCAATCTTCCAGGGTGGGTAGACGCATTTCTTGTTAACATCTCTACCTTCTCTCTTTATTTCCTCCTCCTCCTCCTCCTCAGCCACAGTGGCTATGTGCCATCACCTCTGCACCTACATCTGCTGCACTTTCGTGTCCTCCCCCCCCCCCCCCCCTTTATTGTAAGTTTGTTTTCTCTCTCTCACCTTTCGCATCCGTTTACTTCTGCCCCGGTAGAGGGTGGCGAACAGGAAACAGGCTCTGGTTAACTCCCGGTCTTTCCTTTGCTTCTTTCTCTGTCTCTCTTTCTTTTCGCGCAGAAGCATAGCACAAGCACAGATTATGCCTTGCCACGAGAATCATTAGAGGCTTATAGCATTTATGAAGCAGTAGATAATTTGAATTCCGTAACGATTTCGCAAATAATGTGCAACTTTTCACTGTAACATCAGTGGGACTAGACTGGAAAACTTTATTGTGGTTCTGCAGGACGCGCTTAGCGCGTAGCCGGCGTCTCCCACGTAGTCGGAAACGCCCAACATCACTGGGAAACGGCGTTCATTTTACGAAGTATTACAGCGATTGCAGTGGAACAGCCGGCGTCAAAAGTGTAACAGACCGCGGAATCGTAGAAAAAAAATAATAATTCCGCAATCTCAGCGCACATCCTGCTATTCGCATTTCCAGGTGTATTTCCTACAGGTATATCCTTATGTGCAAACGACATAGTAATGATTTTTTTTTTTTTTGCTGGCTACGTGCGCGAATAGCTGTAACATTTTATTTTTTTCGCGTATCCCACACCCCGCGAGCTCTTGATTCCGGCTGTATATACACCGCAGAGCGGCTGAAATCGGCGGTCATAGCCGCAACAGCAGCGCGAACCGTCCGCAGAGAAGCGGCTCCGGCGGGAGCGCCCGCGCTGGTGCTCGCGCCTGTTGCTTGTCTGACGGCAGCGGACGCCGATTGTCCGGCGGCAAAGGGAAGGCCCCGGGGCCATTGTTCAATGGACGCCAAGGTCGGTCGCATTGTGCCCTTCCCTTTTGTGTCCGCGGACGGCGCGTCGATGGCTGCGGCGATGCAGCCGTGCTCTCTGCGCCGCTGGTCGCCCGTTACGAGCGGTACACATGCACGCACACACGCACGGGCGTTCCTTTGTCGGCTGGCACGATGTCGCCGGCGCTGTTTTGTTGCCCATCAGACGTCCGTCAGCGGCGCCCCTATTCGAATGCTCACTTTCGGACCGCTCTTGGGCGCTCATCTCCGCGGCGGCGGAACAGTAATGGGTCAGTGTGTGTGTGTACTGATTTGAACGACGTTGCCTTGGCGCATCCATTGTGAATAAAAAGGGAGGGGAAGGGAGGCGCATTATATCGTCGCCGCTTTCTCTACGAAACGCACACAAAACGACGCACAATAGGCTCGCGAGAATATTTCCCTCTCTGGAATGGACTCTCTCAATTGTCTGATATGTCCTCGCGTAATACAAGCCGCGTGGGTGCTTTGTCGTGCGTGGACATAAGAGATTATGTCGGATGCTGGGTAAATGAAACTTAAGTTTATATGTGATTGGATGGACAGTTCTGAAGGTTCGAAAAGATTACCAGTCGATGCTTTCTTGTCTCCTTTATTATTTGTTTTTCTTCTGTCATTGACGTCGCGTAGCAGATATATCTTTTAATCAATGGAGTGCCTCGTCACTGTTCGTTCTCGCGAGGACGCATTCCCAGCGACCGGGGTTGATTTAAATGACGTAGCCGCGCATAACGCGCATATGCGAATAGCTTGCTTTGGCAGACGCGGCTACAGATCTCGGGACAACGTAGGAAACTGATGTGCGCGCATTGAAACTTAATATGTCCTCGCACAGCGACTTACATTTCTTCAGATCACATTCAGTCCCTATGACTCCAAGTAATCTATGCGATGAGGCTCAATGCCTCATTTTATCCCGAGCGCGCAGAAAAAATGCGCTAAATAAACGATACCAAACCACATCCAGTCACGTCCCGACTTCTCAATCGTATCGCTGAAAAGTTTTCATTCAACAGGTGCCATGGTCGCGAAGAGTGTATATTGCCGGAGGTCGGGGCGCTGCGTTCTTCCTGTTGACATAACCGCTAAACGGTCAGTGGCAGCGGAAGGCATTTCAGTCGCCCCGACCTGTCTATGAACCTCGACCACAGCGGCAGTGGCTGACAGTTCTGCATCCCAGCAGTTCTGTGCAGTGGGTGCCGCAGTTGGAGAGAATGCTTCCATCTGGCCTTGCTGGACTTGCTTGTACTACATGTAGTACATAAGGAGATTATACTTGCCGAAGGACGTCAGCGCTAGCGATTTTTACGCTTCCACTGAGCGGCCGGGATTCATGGAAAGGAATAAGATGCGAATATATGAAATTGTGCGGACGGAAGACAGTCTTAACGAGTGTAGAGAACCGCTGTATGTCACGTAGAGTTAAATTCCTTGTTTGTTTGATATAGCATTGCAGTGGTGGTAGCGCAAAATGGCATGATGACAGAGAGAATTGAACCATACAGTGCGTGCGCATACTTCTAACTAGTAGGCTTACTTAAACGTCACTTCCGCAACGCTCTCATGGCCATATTCTTCTGATCAGGCGTCATTTTGCGCTGCCACCGTGACAGAGTATGAGATTGTTCGCGCAGTGAACTTCGGCCGCGCTGCACAAAATTATCGAGCCACAGCGCATAGCTCGCTGGCCGCGTCTCATCGCTCGGCGTCAGCGGCCTCCGCCGTATGCAGCCGAGAAAGAAAGAAGTGGCCCCTGGAGAACTCGAAGAAAAGAAAGACCTCGCCGGCGTAGCGACCACGCAGCATCTTTTGGGCGCGGCCCTCCCCGCGGTGTTTCCTCGACGAGCGCCCATAAGAGTGGAGGCGGGATCTTCGTGTTTGCGCTCGCTTATTTGCCTTTGTCCTCATCTTCGGCTCCGACGAGGGAGTCGGAACGCGCGCGGGGGCAGATCGCCGCCTGCCTTCTCTCCGTCCAACTCGTTGCGGGAATGGGAGGGGGGGTTGCTGGGACGTCCGCCGCGGTCGGCTGGAATCTGCGACCGTGCCCGTGTTTGCGCCCGGTGAGAGACAACGGGCTATCGCTTGGGCAAGGATGAGGGGGGTTTGCCGTGCCTCTTAAATCATCGGTCCCGACTGCGCTTCAACGCAGGAGAGGGCTTCCTCGGTGTAGTGACACTGCGCCCCAGAACAAAGAAGACGGCGAGCGGGCCCCACCGCCGCCGCCGCCGTCTCGAAGATGATAGATGGATGCCGCGCATACTTGTTGCCGCTGCACCCGCAGCCTCGACCGATCGCCTCTCGAAATGAAGCACGCCCACTACCGACGTAAAAAGCGCGAACTTAGTATAGACGCGGGGGAGGGCACCTTTTCGGAGTAACGCGCATGTCTGTACGTGCCACCATGCCTTTCGAAATGTGCACGACGTCGTCCGAGACGGGTGAAAACAACGTCGCGCGCGTTGCGGCACGTGGATTGGCCTCTGCGGTGCTGCAGCGGACGCGTGGTACTTTCCGCTTCTCCCATTTTATTGTTGCCTCTGTTTGCAAGAATCCACTAACACTGTCACAAGATTTACAGCTATTCCTTCACGGAATCTGGTTCGCACAACGACCACGACACGTATGGCGTCCTGCACCGATGAAGCCGATCGCGCGCCTCAAACGTAACAACCACCACGCGCGTGACCGGACCTGTCGTAGATGTACGGGTTGAGGTGCATAAGAGCTTTCGTTTCCCGAGACAATCGGAGATTTATGAAGGCTGTGCTGCTCACTCTCCTGAATGATCGGGGTAAGAGGCCAGCAGTCACGCGATTTACGTGACTAAACAGAAAAATTGGTTCAATTGTCGAAGTGGTCGTGAAAAACTGGTTTCGCATGCGCAAAGTAATTCGCAAAATACAGTTGTTTGCCGAGGACAACACCCAGGTCAATTCTGACGAGCTTAGTACTAGCGAAGCCGGCCGGCAAACTAGAACACTTAGTTCGAATGATTTCGTGTGAGGCCCATGAGTGTACAACTGCAAGGCATTGATTGGCACAAGCGTTGGGCGAACGATATAAGACAATTCAATGAAAGTTTCTCATATTTCAGGCAGCGGTATTAAAACTTCAGGCAGCATGTTACTCTCCTGTAACACGTGAAAGCGAAAGCCTGCTGCACACGCGGTTATGCATCAAGTTATACGATCGGAGGCGTCAGATTTCTCGCAAGACATAACGAGCCGCGCTGGGAAGTAAACGTATGGTGCTGTAGGTCGATTTCCTGAAAGAAACATGCGAGCACCTAATGCAATATACCTTCGGGTTCTTTCTTTCTTTCTTTCTTTCTTTCTTTCTTTCTTTCTTTCTTTCTTTCTTTCTTTCTTTCTTTCTTTCTTTCTTTCTTTCTTTCTTTCTTTCTTTCTTTCTTTCTTTCTTTCTTCCTTTCTTTCTTTCTTTCTTTTTTTCTTTCTTTTCATACATATTCGCTATTGCATTGTTGCTTGCTTACGGAGGCATGAACCATTCCTAATGATGATATTTTTGGACGCCGCCGCTTTTTTCGGGTACGAGCCATTGCAACGAGCCCCTTAGTGCTTTCGCGTTAGAAAGCAAGTTGCACGAAGCGCTGCAGCAAATGCACAATCCGTGATGAATTAATGAAGTTGTACTATATTTCAGTGGCAGCACGTTTTGTAAATGATAACGTCAAGCATGACAACTATATTTAACGGGAATATGCGAAGTTTTACAGCGACACTGTTAATGCGACTGAAAGCGCTCGAAACAGTAAGTCACTCATGAAGTTCATAGTATGAGGAAATGTGGGGGGAATGTTGGGGCCTATACGCTGGTAAAAAAGAAAAAATTATGGTGTTCTAAAGGCCAAAACCACGCTCTGATTATGAGGCACGCGGTAGTGGAGGACTCGGGAAATTTTGACAACCCGAGATTCCTTAACGTGCACCTAAATCTAAGTATACGGGTGTTTTGGCATTTCGCCTCCATCGAAATGCGGCCTCCATGACCCGGATTCAATCCCGCGACCTCGTGCTTATCAGCTTGACCCCATAGCCACTAAGAGCGGCGGCGGGTGGCAAATTTCTAAATGGGTGTGTTAACTATGGGTTAAACGAAAATTCCTAAACCCTCGTTCTGGGTTTAGGAATTCGAGACAAGGTCTCGAAACCGCGTCCGCGGCAGGTGCCTAGACCCGCTAAACAGACGCCGGACTCGAATCTCATTGATATGAAAATAAAGTTTACGCTCTCGTTCTGGGCGCGTTCAGAGGCACTGTACGTAATGCTTGGAACGTAGCCCGCTTCTATGGGAGGATCTAAAATGGCAGAAATTGCATATTTACACGAAATGAGACCCATTACACATGGGAGATGTGTGCCGAATGTTTCAATTGTGTATAGGGTAATTATTTGCATTAAAAATAATTACTTGTAATTGGTCTTCTCCCCATTCTTATGCGATATACGAGGCATGTAGTTGTTGCTTTTGACCGGTCTCCTTAAGCGAACTGTGCGAGGCATGGTGTTTATATTTCGTTGAAGTATGAAGCATGTTTTGAGTGACGAATGATGAATGTTTAATCGGTGTGCGTGAATTACAGCATTGCTAGAAAGTTGCCTATTAAAGAGTTCCAGAGTAACGTAATGCATTTATCCAGAATGTTTCCCAGAGTCCTAACACAACTGTACAAAAGACCGAGTTTAAATTCGGTGAAAATGGAGTAAATCTTAAGTGTAATGAATCCGTGGCGACACTTTCGCGTACCTCACTTTATTAGAAGTGTTCTAAAAAGAATTGCTGAAATATCGTGTTTTCCCTATATTTTTACGCGCTATAGGAGGTCCATAGTTGACTTCCGGGTATGCTCGGTGAACTAAACAGGGCACATTGTTTACATTTGGCGAAAATAAGAGGAACATTATGGGTAATGTGGAGAACTAGTTCCAAGTCTGTGGGTTAATTGCGGCCTTTGCAATAAATTATGTGTGCCAGTGCTCCGGAGTGTTACGAGTGTGTATTACGGGTGACGCAAAGGTTAGCCTATATTGCCCTGGCATAACTTCTGTCAAGATGAAATTTAGGAAACTCGAGGGCAGTATTTACAAATTTAGTGTATCTACAAAACCTGTAACTGAACAGCGACTTGGTTTTGACAGGGTTGCGTCTTTTAAACATCGATTTGGTATGGCAGAGATACGGCGTCTTGGCTGTTATTCGGATCCCGCGTTCTTGCAAAAACAGTTGTTTTCTTCAGGTGCCTGCCGTCGTTGTAGCCCAAAAGCGCGCTCCGTAATATAATGTGGAGGAAAACAGTGCGTTATAGAGTAAGACATTTATTAACACCGGAAAGAACGGGAATTGTGCGAGATAGCTCGTACGCCAAGTAATCTATATGTTTACTATTACAGGAAAGTCTTCCTGAGAAATAAACTCCTCATGACTGGAAAGACTGCGATTTCTCTGCGTTCTCCGTTTATCCCAGCAACTGGATATATTACAGCGTTATGGCTCGTGTGAAATAAAGCAGCTTTTGTTTTTTCAACGTTTAGTTTTAGACTGTTATTTCGTGTCCACGGGTGAATGCTTGCTGGAGTTGTGTTTGCTCGTTTAGCCAAGTCTCGTGTGACCAGAGAAAAACAAGCTCGTGTCGTCGGCGTAAGTGATGAGTTTAGCGGAATGAACAATATTAAGAAGTTTGTTAGTGTAGAGAATAAATAGGAATGTGGATCCAACATGCTCTATTTTAGGACACCTGTTGTAACATGTTGAGTGCACGATAAATGCTCGGAGATATCAACGAATAGCGTATGGCACTGAACCTATAAGGAGATTATCGTCAGAGCCTTTCCACGAATAGCGATGTAGCTTGTCATGAATAATTTCATGGTTATGAAACATTTCTTTAGCAAGTGCTTGGAAGCGGTATATGATCATCTTACGCTATGTTTTTTTTTTATTGTTGCAGGAAAGCATAACGTTACTAGAAACTTATATTTGGCGAAAGTAAGAGACACAGTACGGGTTATGTGTAGGTACATTACAAAGTGTTTGTGTTAATTATATATGGTCATTAAGAGTTACGGAATGGATTCCAAAGGAAGGGAAGCGTAGCAGAGGGCGGCAGAAAGTTAGGTGGGCGGATGAGATTAAGAAGTTTGCAGGGACAACATAGTCACAATTAGCACATGACCGGGGTGGTTGGAGAAGTACGGGAGACACATTTGCCCTGCAGTGGGCGTAACCAGGCTGATGTGATGATGATGTCTGTGCAATAAATTATGCACTCAAGTACTCCAGAGCATTACGACTGAGTTTTGCGAGCGCCGACAAATTTCGCACGCACTCCTGGCGTAACTGCAAATGCGACCAAGATATTTGGTGGCATTACTGACAAATTAAACTATTTGTGGGTACATTACTGACTTTGTAAAAATTCCCTAGCAAGTGCTCGAAAGCGCTCTATGCGGGCAAGGTTTCAAGCGGGCCAGTGATGTAAAGGCAACGTTTTAAGGCGATTTAATTCCAGGCAACTGAAAAAATTACTACAACTGCTCCTAAGAGTCAGCTTCGCCGGATATTGGGTTGCGGTTGTGCAATGTCGCGTGCTGCAATGTGCAATGTGCTGCCTTTCAAAGAGAACTGTAGGAAGGTAGCTGTAGAGAGAGAGACGGTTGAAGGACTTCGTAGTGAGAATTTTCGCTTGCGAATAGCATCTTTGTTTTCGATACGACAGTGGGCGTGCGTAGTTCGCGTAAGCTGTGGCTACCGCTTCATTGCACCGACATTGAACGGACGAAACAGACACATGCGCTATCAACGTGGGTTTTGGTTTCGCTGGCAGCGCCGCATAGCGGGAGGAACGGAAACGTGTCAGTCCTCCAGGCCGTCCCGCTTCACGTTCTGTACGCGCGATGGCGCTCGCGTACCGTGTGCCACTGCTAGCGGCCGCTATTCGTAGGTACGGGCGGCCGGTGCAGTTATGTTGCGGAGGCGGAGCAACTCCGCGTGCTTCTGTGATGACCGTTCACAGTTGCTGAAAGATAGGGGATTCCCAGATAGCCGCAGATGTTTCACGCTGTGGTCCTCACCAGCGTTCAGCTTGCGGTGCGCTAACAGCTCCCTGAGGCATTGGATCTTTACTATGTGTATGCCGGCCAGCACATCCTCTGCCGTGTTGGAAAAAAAAAAAAAAAAATCCCCTCATTTGCTGGGACTCATGCACGAAGTTTAACTTTTCGGTGCGTTTTGTGGTATTTAGGGTCTTAGAGGAGTACATTTCTCTATCTCATGTAAGAATCTTTATAAGGCTGTAATAGTTATACTTCTTTTCCGTCTCTGTTATACCGCTCACTATACTGCGGCTTCTCTGAACATTACGAACTCGAACGAGTACGTAAAATGACTATCGCCTCTGTGGTGCGCTGGATATCATAAAGGAGCCTTATTATTTGTAACGGGCGCCATTCTATTTCGGTATGTTCTCCGTAAAGACAGAGGGAGAGATTAAGGACAGGACGAGGTAGTCAACCAGAGGATATCTCCGGTTGACTAACCTGCACTGGCTGTGGAAGGAGAAATATGGTTCGAAAGGTCAGGGAACAGTTAGGGAGGAATGAACACTTCAAAACTGCTTGTGTGGGCGTGGTCACACAGTCTGTGAATGCGCCTCATAGTCATACACATAGCCCATAATTAATTTGTTTAGCGCAAAGCAAGGGACACAAGAAAGACGACAGGACAAGGCGCCTTCTTGTGTCCGTTGATTTGCGCTAAACAAAGTAATTATGGATTTGCACCAATTAGCCCGCCACCGTATTGTGCTGAAATACACATAGTCATTATCCCACTGAGATATATAATGTCACACACAGCGCAGTGTCGCACGGTCACAATTTGTTGCACAATTCGGTATCTTTTAAGCGGCACAGCGGCGCCTTTATACTGACTGGCGACCATTGTAGCAATTTTAACCATTAGACACGCACATTTCATCTACAGCAATGACTTTCCTATAGTGCTCTATTTTTATGTGGCACTCTACGCCATAGTTTTTATCCCCACTTGAATACGCGGACCATCCTATTGCCATTACCCTGAGCCTACCAATCACCATTGCTCTGGTGTTCTATGGCCATAGCGTCCTTTGTGCCATTAAACACCATAAATAATCATCATCATGCCGGCTGGCGTTGATATCTGTGTATTCCAGTGTCCAAGAATTTCGCTTTCTGTAATCGCGCGCTTGTCTAACTGGGCTAGTGTGAAAGAGGGCTGTTCATTGCTGGTTGAAACACGGACACTCGTCGTTTAAACTTTAAAGAAATCCCGGGACATAATTCCTCACGTCATAGGATATCCTGTGTCAGATAACAATGATATAGTAGCAACATGCCTTTTGACATGTTGCCATTCACAGGGTTGCGCAGCTTATAGAAGAACTCCCATGTAACACTGACGTGCCAAAACTGTTTCAAAGTCACATTTCAGTCAAATGATTATGTAGTTGAAGTACTTTTATGACCAAAGCGACTTCCAGCCGAACTGGTATCAGATAAAAAATGACGTACAGCGCGAAGGACAAGGACTGCGAGAGACGACATACACTGCGCTGTATGTCGTCTCTCGCAGTCCTTGTACTTCGCGCTGTACGTCATGTTTTATGATGAATTACCAACTAGCCCACGCAACCACCCTGGTATCTGATGTTCATGATATAATTATGCTTAGTTTCCACCGTTTAACTTTCTAGCTTAGGATATCAGTGCCTCTTGAGCGGAAGAAGTCACTACGTAATTAATTGTCCTCTTCGGCGTAGCTTGAGTGCTTGGCTCTTTTTAGCGCTGTCTATACCCTTGACGCATGCATACTTTTTTGTCTCCGTTGCATAGTATGTATTTAGAATCCTTCTGTTACATGTAAAATTCAGTAGTTCCGTATTTGTACACCCGGAGCATAATGTATCAAAATCTGGTTAAACCTGATTTCTCCCCGAAATTTGCCCTTTCTTGAATAGTAATAACAACTGCAGAGGTTAAAGAACTAATGAGCACTACCCAGTGGCGTAGCTAGGTCGTCTGGCACCCGGGGCCCTTAGCTCTTCTGTCACCCCCCCCCCCCCCTTGGGTGCAGTCGAGGAAGGCGAGGATATCGACAATTTTTCGGGTGTCTTCAGACGTATAAGACACCCCCCCCCCCCCCCTCCTGGCCCCGTGCACCCGGGGCCCACGGCCCCCCGGCCCCCCCTGTTGCTACGCCACTGGCACTACCCACCTTTTGTTAGCAAGAGGTTAAGCTATATCATCATATCATTAATATTAATATAAAAATATGGTATAAGCCTGGTTCTTTCTTATCTTGCCATTCAACAGGTTAATAGTGAAGCAATAAGTGGCATATGTAAAAATGTAGCCAATTCAGCGCCTACCAACGTTGAGTGAACGAAATGGTGCAGCTTTTTTAGTAACGCGTTTAATTGAATGGAGCAATAGCGCATTGCATCGCATCGTCGCATCGCATCGCACTATCCGCGCGTCACATGCGTGTAAAAGTCAGTAATACGCTACGAACCGAAATAATGCGGCGCTGACTCTGCTCTGCATTGCGAACAGTAGCTGAGATATTGAGAAGGTGTTCAACCAACTACGATATCTTCAAGGCAGGGTTGCTCCGTTTATTTCGTTGCAAGAGCGTATATTGGCAACCAGTAAAACAGGGCAACAGAAAAGAACGAAAAGCCCGACCGCTATCAGATGCGCACAGAAACGCTCCCAATGAATATGATAACCTGTATCAAGAAGGGCTTGCAAGTTAAGGAAAAGCATCACACCTGCAGCAAAGCATACCCGTATGGGTCAATTTTTTTTGTACTTCTTTCCTTTGCCTAAAAGGGACAGAGGGCAAAGAAATAATCTCCAAACCCGTCTCTGTCTGTTGTTTTTGTTAGTGCGGTTTCTTTTAAATGTGTTTTTAATGCCTGACAATGAGCATTTGTTGAGTTGAGTTAATAATCTGATTTGCGAGTAGCTCTTATTTGCCATTACATGTTCGTGTGAGAGATATTGCTTGTTTAAACATAACGGTTGTGTCCAAAAGGAGACCATTTCTTGTGTTTATCGTTGGTAATTGTTAGAGGAACATCGCAAACCTGGCCCTGCCAAAAAACGAAACCCTCGATTTCTCCTCGATTTTTTAGCCATACAACAAAAGCCCTGGTATATAGCCGGCTTTCCTCATTAAAGATAATGCCCGATTGTTGCATGGCAAATATTAAAAAGTATAAAACCCGATAATGAAGGTCCCTAATATATCATGAAAGAAAAAAAATCTATTAATTATGTATTTCTGCGGTAACCTACTTTGGTTCAGAAATAAGATACACACGAAGCAACTAAATTAGTAATAATATTATTTACTATTAATAATTAATTAAGTAATTAATAAATAGTCAATTAATAAATAACCTTGCTCTCTTGGGCAGCTTTTCGCCGTTGTTTGCATCTGAGAGATAATTACAAAAGGGGGCTTTTCCACAGAAGAATGTTTATTGTGGAGAAGCAACCTTCAACAAACATGTTTTGTGAGCTGCATGCGTGGACAAAACTTGGAAACCTCATCGACATCTCACCAGTCACCAAATCGCTTTTTTTTCCTCCCTAGAGCATTTAATTGCACATTTTCCTTCTAACATTAGGCTTGAACACTCTATATGGCGCAGCGTGTCCAGAGGGAAGCTCGAGAGAGCAGTCTGCATAAATGCCTCATACAGGACGCGTTTCGGTGATTGCGACATAGTATGTCGATACGTTGCATGAATGATAATCGCATGAACATCGACATTCATGTTGAGATAGGTGTCGAGTTTTCTTAACTACACTTTCTATCTCTACGTGTTTCTAAAGCTCATTACGGTGCATCTTTTCGCGCTTCGACTCGTATTCTTTATTGCGATAGCAATTATATGGACACTGTAGGCGAATATTGCCGGCGCCGTTGCCGTGATGTTCCGTATAAAGTCCAAGGGCGATAATATCATCGCCGCGTGCCGTATGCTGTACGTGCGAGTGAAAGCGTGCGAGGGTGAGCCGACGATGGCGGAACAAGAGAGAGAGAGAGAGTAAATGATAAATGAAAGGTAGGGAGGTTAACCAGGACTGAGCCCGGTTGGCTACCCTACACTGGGGAAAGGGAAACGGGGACGGGAAGATTAGAGAAAGAAGAGAAAGTCCACTGGGGTTATCGTTCATATCGTGCCCGCGCAAAGGAGGAAAGTGGGGAAGAAGCGCGCCGTCTTCCATCACGCACAAGGAACCGGGGGGAGGGGAGGTAGATGGGGGGGGGGGGGGGTTGTACTACGGCAACAACTTCGTGTGTCGCTGCCGCGTGCGGTCGCGCGGGCTTTATCTTAAAAGCGACGTTTCTTGAGCGCAGAGGCGATGAGTTACGGAGTCGCCATCTGTCGGAAGCGCCTCTCTAGCGTAGTATGAGGGATTACGCTGCGCGCTCCTCATAGGTTTCGCTCACGGCACTCAATAAAAGCACTACGCGGCAGCCCTCCTGGACATTTATGCAGGTGCTCTCAAAACGAATGAAGTTTATGACTGTCGATATAATAATCTTGAGCAAATTGAAAGCACTGAATCGTTCACAGACGCTATATCTTTACCGAATACGTACAGTGAACGCCACTGTGCGCGGTGGCCGCGATGGAGTCTCCCGAACCGGCTTCTTGCGTGAAACGTAGGCAAACGCTAAGAGTAAGCTATGTGAAATATGTTCGTATAGCTAGCTGTCTGTATAACGAAGTAGGGCATAACAGTGAATCCTCAATGCAACGATCGCACACGTTCGCAGCGACCGACTGCGCGTCTGCATGCATGTCCGCCCATAATGTTTTGCTTTCGCTGTGAGCGCGTTTTCGCACCGTGCCGTTAACTTTAGGCCGCAGCATATGAGCATTTGACAGCATAATAGCAACCATTGTAGCGTGGACGCTATCATAACTGTTCAAAAATAATTTCGTTATAGAGACTTCGACGCCCTAAGGTGACTGTGATGTGCCGTCGCGACGATTCAATCTTCATTTTTTTTTTGTCTTCTAAGGTCTTGGACATATCAATATTATTTCTAAAGTTGCGTCGCACTTTATGTTTATCGGTCTTCTCAACGTGCGATTTATCTCTGCTTCTTTTTCGTAATCCAGTGCATTAATTCATAACACGAGCATGACCATATGAAATACCTTTTTTTAATGCGCTTCTTACCGCTCCATTTCCATTTCAGTGAACTTGTCAGAATCTAGTATCAAAAAGTTGATAGACCTACTAAAGCGTCATGACATTAGCCGGGCAGCGGGCGCGGGCGAGCGTCTCAGTGCGCGTTTTCTTCTACTCACCGAACATCGCGCAGTCCCGGCGCCGTAGCAGAAATCTTCCTCGCGTCTGTGCTTGCTGCATACCCGAATTGTAGCCGATGGCTGTCTGCCGGTTCTAAGTGTTGCCAGCCGAGCTTCACGCAGCTCCTTGGCCTGCGGCTACGTGGGAATAAGGCTGACACCGGGCTCCGTTGCGTACGTACGGCACTGCGGCACCGAGCCGTATAGCCTACCATGCTTCACGCCTCCAAAGGCAGCCACTACCTATTATAGTACTTTCAAATGTTGTCAAGCAGACACCCACGGTGGTAAAGCCTCACCACTTAATCAGAACACCGACGCAGGTGGGACTTTAAACTTTCGTTTACAGCACGCTTCGGCGCTACCGAAGCAGCCGACGCGGCCGCTGTGTCCACGTGATCCCTCATGCCACGTCACGCCGATGGTGGCGCCAGGTTTTCCAGTGGTGGAGCTCGCCGCCAATAGCTGGGCCGACGGCTCGTAGCTTTGCGCAGGCTGTGTTCTCACTCGTCGGTTTGCGTTAAAACGATAGACCGCAGGAAAGTCACTTCGCTCGCTGCTGCTGCCAGCGTTCTGACAGCGAGTGTCCGCGGTCATCGAGTGTGATGTGTGCAGGTTTCCCTATGCGGGCTGACAACATGCCTGCTAATTTAATTAGTAAGCAAGTGTTTACCAGTTTACACGGCCAATAAAACAACTATCCTTACTTTACTAATTCGCTATCGCAACGGATGCTTCGCCTTTTGGGCGAAACTACGACTTCTTATTTTCACGCCGAGTTTATAGTTACAGACACTGAATTGTTAGAATCTGCGCTTCTTTGTAAGACACTGCAGTCTGCCGCCTCCGCCGTAGCGCTCTCCTCATTCGTGCAGTACGTCTTTTGCGAGTGACGGCTATCGGTTGCATAACGCCAGGGTGATGTGCCGTAACAACCAACTGTAGCAGGCGGAACGCCGCTTTCGGATAATCAGAAGGCTTACCATAGGATCTGCGACCACGGCCACATTAGCGGCGCCGACGCGCAAATGAACATGGATAAACGAAACAAACAATTTGGTAGCGAGCTACTTTTCGAGATCAAAAGATTCCCGCTACTGTTTGCTTCTCGGCTGCTGCCTGTACGTACTTACTGCATATACGTCCACGCACTTGTCCCACAAAAAGGGAATACTTGGCGTCGAAGATGGTTGTCAATCCCAAGAAAAAGAAGGAAGCGAAAAAAAAGAGAGAGAAAGAGGGAGGCGAGAGGAGTACGTATGGAGAAATGAGAAAGCACTTATCACTGCTCTCGACCCATAATGTTTGTGCTTCTGCGATCCGCAGAGAAAAGATGGAAATAAAGAAGAAAGCGAAGAAAAGGACGTTATAGAGACACGTAACGGGGATACTCGGCGTAAGCCCACTGTCGGCAACAGCTGCCGACGCTGCTGCTGCTCGTGACCACTGTGTATTGCCGAAGCGAGGCAGCATCGGGCCGAAGCAGACAGAATCAGCAAGGACACTGTTCTGATCGGCGGGGTTACAAAGCGCGCGCGCAGCGGCCTTACGCCCCCGCCATTACCGTACGTTCCCGTTTCCTTCGTTCTTCTTTTTTTTTACTCGCACCGTTTTATCCCGCGCTTTATCCTGCGTCGCCTCGCGAAGGCGGCTTACTTTCGCAGGCAGCGCGCACCCATCAACAAGTGCGCGCTCTTTCTCGCATTCCCCTTGTTTTCTCGTTTCTTTTCTCTATCTCTCTCTCTCTTTTACTTTGCAGAGTTTCGTGGTTATTCTTTCTCGTCTCCTGTTGCGCTCTTGTTAGTGCGCTAATGCTTCAGGACGCATGCGACGCCGAAAGCATCGTTACTTCTGTCTCTCGGGCCTGCCGCTGATGCTGCTGCTTGCTATACTGGTTCTGTTTGTGCGAGGCTCCCTTTCTGTGCTCCGGCCCACGCGGCGAGCCCTTGCCTCGTAATCCCCTGTCCGAGTCCCGCGACTGTGTCAGGGGCCCTTGTTTTAATTCCGGCCGGATTAGGCGTCCTGCGGCGGCCACTTAGCGAGAGACGGCTACGCGGCGGGGCAACTGGACACTCCTACACAGGGACGCCTTGGGACCGAGAAAGCCGCGTCGTCTCTTTTTGCCGAGGGGCTCCCTCATGGTCAGCGGAGCTCTCAGAGTCCAGCAGAGCGACCCCCGTTCGACCTCTGAGCTTTATGCGTGTGGGTATTGTCCAGGCCATTTGTGTGACAACCGTATCGGTCCCGAGAAGCGTGCGCAGAGCAAAGACAAAGCTCGAAGACAAGCCTTGCTTCCCGAGTCCCCCGCGACTCGTGCTAAGGAGCTCGAGAAAAGATCGCGTTGCATAAAGAAATTTACTGGTGAGGACTTATAGCCGTCAGACGAGCTCCAATTCGCTTTACGGGACTGCTGTGCTGAGCCGGTATACCTTGCTTGTACTGTGTTTCGTTTAGTACTAGCCGACGTTGTACGTAGTTCGGCGACCAAAGAGCGAAAAATTTCAACATGACAACAAAAGCGAACACCTTATGCGGAGATAGAAATACTGGATGTTTCAGTGAAGGCTCTCAAAAAACTTTAAAATTTGCTTTATAATAATTTAAAATTTTATAGATTTATAATTTTCTAAATAGTCCATGAGCTAGTCTACTTGAAGAGGCGGACGTTACTTGCACAAGAAATTGAATTGTATAATTGACTCACTAATTAAGTTTTTAACTAATTAGGTTATGGCACATATTTCAATTTACAAATTCTAGCCGGAGAGTTCGCAAGGCGGATTCATTTGGAATGAATTCTCAGGATGACACAAGTTTCGAGATACTAATTCCCGAACTTGGCGGAGAAATGCATTGGCGTTTGTTACTTTTCTGCTTCAATGCATGAAACCACGTCTTGTTAAGAAAGTAAGAGGAACGACAGTGCATTTTCACCGCAAGGTTGACCGCGCATATCTCGTTAAGGGTGTCATCAACACAATTCTTTTCAAGTGGATGTGCCTTGCAATCTCACCTGCTAGAATTTGTATATTGCAGTATGTCCTATAAGGCAAATAAATAAATACTTAATTAGTGATTTTTTGTTAATTAGTCGATTATGCAATTCAATATTTTGTGCAAGTAATGTCCACCTGGTCGAGCAGACTAGCTCATGTACTAGAATTGTGCTACCTGTCACATGTCATTAAAAAAACTTTGAAAGTGTTCACTGAAACGACCTATACATTATAGAAACTTCCACACACGGACACACACACGTATGGTGGTGTATGGTTGCTTGCATTGCAGTCCGGTAACATTAGAGGCTCAAGTATAGGGGATGAAATATGCCGTTGCTTTTCTAGACTTGTGGGGCGCACTGCACAGACAAACATGCCGTATGAGTATTTCTCTTCCTGGAGCCTTCTAGGATTAAACGGCCTAAATCCTGCTGCAGTAATGAAGAGTACTGGGAGAGGCAATATGGTGATCGCTCGTTGAACCGCGACAGCGCACGTTTTCTCGTCCGTGAAAGGCCTTTACCCAGCTAAGCGAACTAGCGTTACATTGCGACCTATCGTTCACTCGTATGACGCTGGCGAATGGTCGCTTCCGCTGTGATCTCCCTGATGACGAGCGATACTCCTACCGTGCAAGCATTTCCGAACTACGTCGGGTGGCTCTGCCTGATTCGTCGGCTTCAATATGCCCTGAGGACCGGACTTAAATAGCCCAATGGAAAACAATTATACTCGTAACTAAAGACGGGGCACCGCGCAGGCCATCCACGCCGGTGTCGTATACAGACGCATAATCAAAGCGTGCCCTCGGGCCACCACTCCGGCATACGCTTTCGGTCGAACCGCGAGAAAGCGGAATGCCCGCGTACGTGTGCCGTTCTCCTCGGTGTCCTCGTGGTGTGCCAACGAGGCAATGCCTGAGCGCATCCGCTCGAATCTACGTTGCCACCCGCCAACGGCCGATGCGAAGCGCATGTATAATTCCGTGTTTGCGCGATGCTCCCGAGAGGGCAAAACTTTGTCCCGCGGACACGCACAGTCTCGTTGTATCTGCTCTGTGCCGCGTATAATGCCTCGGGCGCTTTGCTCCAGCTGGGATGAGAGAGAAAACAAAAAGCAAAAGACAAAAGGAGAAGGAAGTTTTGCGTCCACGCCGTATGACATGATAAACGCGACCGTACGGGGTGGGCGTTTGTCCAAGCTCGAGATGCAAATCCCGCTTGACTCGCGAATGCAAATTCACGCGAGCCGTGGTTTTCTCCATCATTGTGTTTGCTACCCCGGACGTGCTTGTGCCGCGGCCTACACGTATATTTTTCAGCTGTACACGCAACTGTCACAAGCCAATCTGTGCGCCGCGGTGTGAGTTTTGTAGTCATTGCGCTAAGCCGGCCGAGTTCGCAGTCGTGTTGGCTTGCAGCTATGAGCACTCTCTAAATTGGAGTTTTCGCGTATCGAGAGCACCTGCATTCCGGCTCTGTTGTCGTAGTTATCGTCAGCCTCGGGGCAGTGTTAGTTCGCAAGATGACGCGCCAAAGCAGGACAGGCAAGCGTAATACCCCAAGCATTATAGCCGGTAAAGCTTGGCAGAAACGGGATCTATGGCATGCAGCAGCGACGTCCTTCTGTTGCTGCAGCAGCAGCTAATGTTATCTAGGCATCGGGAGGCAACACCATTGCGTCACACTTTAGCGTTCGTGCGTAAATAGCAGGCTGCCGAGAGAGACAAAGAGAGAAAAGGGATGCGAAAGTCAAGGCGGTTAACCGGAACTGATTCACTGGGGGGAACGTAAGGGGAAATGAAAGACGGAAAGAATAGGGAGGGGGGAGGCCGAGAGACAAATTAAAGGGACGAAAAAATAGATAAATAGAGGAGGCGGGGAACGTCCATGAGAACTATAGTCTCTCTAATAGACCACTTGAACGCAAGAACTTCAAGAGTGCCTTGACCGACTTGTGGTGGGATGACTGCATATGCCAGTGTTGCAGGACTGTCTGCTCCGAAAGGGGCTGGTCATCACGACGGGCCACAGCGGTCGCGAGTGACTGCATGTGTGCGCTGTATCGGGGACAACGGGAAAGAACATGTTCAATAGTTTCATCGCTGCCGCAGTGGTCACACGCAGTACTATACCTTCCTTTTTAACGCGGAAAGCAAAGGATTTGTTAAAAGCGACGCCAAGCCACACTCGGCAGAGTACTGTTGTCTCGGGTCGGGAAAGTCCAAGTGGAGAACAAAGTCGAAGACAAGGAAGGGTCCAGTTGGTCTAGACGACGTGGGTGGTGGAAGCTAGGTGTGTTCCACAACGATTGTGTGACATCATTTGCAAGCACTCGAAGTTTCGCTGCTGCATCTGTTGTTGACAGCGAGATTGATTCCTGCACGCCGTCTTCATGAACAGATCAAGCTGCTTCATGGGCACGCTCGTTGCCCATTGCGCCACAGCGGCTAGGTAGCCACTGAAATGCGCATTGGTCGCGTCTAGTCGGAAACCGATGAATCGCCACGTCATATCCATTGATGAATAAAATATCTCCAATGTCAGGGCGCACAGATTCTAAGGAGAAATCATCGACCGTGACCTCTCTTGGAGTCCCCATGTGGCCTACCTAAAAAATTGCCAGACAGCGATCTCTCATCTGTTCCAAGTTTCTTGGAGGAAAAACCTAGGTAGTTCAGCACACGGGACGGTACAACTGCACAGTACGCTCTTTCACGGGTATCTGATGGTACGGCTTGCCAGGCTGACCAACACCGGCAGAGCTAACATCCGTACAATCGGAAGTGCTCAGGCCCAGGCGCCTAGAGTTGGTCTAGGTTTACGATGATATACATCAACAGCTGAAACCATTGCTATTGCGCATGACTACCCAGCTAGGCATCTTGTTCGCGCCCCTTTTCCACTATCTTGCATCACTGCGACAAGACCTACCACACCAGACGATACCGCCTTATCGCGTATACTTGCCATCAGGTTACACAGCTGCAGCGAGAGTTCTGTTTCCCCCTTGGTGCTTGGTCCAGCCACAAGTTTGACTGACAGTACCAGGAGTTCAAACGAAGGCACAATTCTCATCACCAGCTCTCAAGCAACTTTCGCTGCCCTTGCTGTATCATACCCATCAGTACACTGATGGTTCAACCACCGTGGATGGATCTGTAGGATCAGTGATTTTCCCTGTGAAAGTGAAAGACACCTGCTTGTCCTTTCTTTTTTTTAAATAAATGTTTCTCCTCCTCTTCCTCCCCACCGCAAAGTTCAAGATATCTCATCAGACGACATCGACAGCCGTGGAGCTTGCTGCTCTTCGTAGCGCACTTTGCATAATTTTTTTTTTTAGGAATCACTTGGAAAATGGAGTGTTTTCAGTGACTCAAAGGCAGCTCTACATTACTTCCTTTCCGCCTTACGCAGTGGACCCTACGAACCACTTGTTCCAAGATGGGCTGCCGAGCGCGAGGTCGCGGGATCGAATCCCGGCCACGGTGGCCGCATTTCGGTAGGGGCGAAATGCGAAAACACCCGTGTACTTATATTTAGGTGTACGTTAAAGGACCCCAGGTGGTCGAAATTTCCGGGGTCCTCCACTACGGCGTGCCTCATAATCAGAAAGTGGTTTTGGCGCGTAAAACCTCATAATTTAATTTTAATTTTAAAAAAATCCATGAGCTCCGTCATCACCTCGTCGAGCAAGGACGCGACGTCACATATCAGGAGGCTACCCGATTACGAATATGCCAATGTCCTTGCCGGCATCTGCTGATTTTAACGTGACACATCATTTCTTCATGTATCTTTAAGTTACACCTCGCACGCCTATCCTTATGAAGTGAAGCACCAGCTTCATGTCCGGGGCCAGACGTTGATAACAGAAATACTCGTCTTGATCACGTTACCCTTTGCAGTCCATCTTTTTATACCACGAGTAGGTGCCTATATCCTATGCAGGAATCCAGACGATGCTTGATAACCAGTTACCTGCAAAATTATTCACATACTATTGACTCCCATAGCGCGCGGAATTTGGAGCACCTTTATTTATTTCCGTATTAACACAGCTGGTGTGCTTTGCACAGTCAAACATTCATTAGATTCCTTAGTCGGCAGACAGACTGCTACAAATTTTCATCCACTTAGTTTAACCTGGCCTTTGCTTAGATGCGAAGATGAAAAAAAGTACAGATTGGCAGAAAGAAAGAGAGGGCACACGCACATCGGTAGGCGGACGACGTCGCTCGGAGCACGCAAGGGGAATGAATCGCGCGCCAAGCCATCGCCCGCCGTTATCCAGTCTTCTGCTCTCTCTCTCTCTCTCTCTCTGTCTTTGTACATTTGTGGCACAGACAACGGACGTGACTTTGTGCCCAGTTTCGGTACGCCAGACATTGCGAGCGCTCGGCCGACCTGCGACGAGGAGAAGCCGCGGTGAAGATCCACAGCTAGCTACGCCGATATACGGACATACACTACAGAGCATCTGATCGTCAATCGGTATATAGATACACAGCGCAGGAAACTGTGGAACCAGGGGGATAGCAGCGGAAATGAAAAACGAAAGCAAGCAGTGGAAGTAGGAAGAGCGAAGCAGAAGGCAACGCCGGCCGGCAGCATGGGCGGTCATCATACAACGGGCTTCCGAGTGGTGTGTAATACAATAATAACGGCCCGGTATACGGCAGCCTATGCGCTCGCTGCTGCTACATTTTTCTCCGACGCTACGGCGTTGCAGAGAGTGATGCTGCAACGCGAAAGCAAACGGTGGAAGCGGGTCGACGGCGTCCGACGGCAGTTTGACTTACGTTCTTTTCTTGACACCATTTTCTTTATTATGTCTTCTGGTATACCTCGGAGTCCGCGCATTACCTTTCTATGTTACCTCCCGTTACCGTCTCGATCGCTCCGCGTTGTTTTCTCGCTCGCAGCGCAGCGTTACAGCCGTTGTTGGTCCGGCGAGAGCGCTGCCTCCAGATGCTTCAGCGGCCCTTACTCTTTCTTTATCTCTCTGGTTCGGCTACTTTGCTCGGTGCTGCTGTTGTGTTACGTGGCGCGTCCCATTCACTTCCCTCGTTTTCTTCGCTCTCCAGTTCTTGCTGAAGCCCCGTTTTCTCTTCAAGTTTGGGCATCCGGAAGAGAGCGCGGGGATCTCCGCTCAAAGCCTGCAGGCTGCTACCGCGTATCTCTCGCTCCCGGTTCCGTCGCCGTCGCCCGAAGCCGCGCCATTCCTCCGGTCTTCCGGAAAGAAGCAGCCCATTTATGACGGGTTCCCCGGGGTTTATTACGTATAATAGGGCTTATTCCGTTTGTGTGCGGGGAAAGAACGAGTCTTGCTCCTACTATACTCTGGGTGAAAGGCGAATTGTGTGTGTGTGGGCCAAAGGGGACGTGGGGGGGGGGGGGATTTCTTTATGGTCAGGCAGGAGTCATCGATTGCTCCGAGCCCTGTCCATAATGGAGGGACGGATGGACGATAGGCCGACTGCAGCGACGTTGCTCGCTTTTGTGTTGATGGCTCTTGTTGTTAACTTCTTTTTATTCTTGCCCTGCTCATGAATACTCGACGTTTTGGCGTTATTCGTTCCATACACGATGGAACATGGTTGTGAAGGCGCGTCTTGAGGACAGCACACAGAAAGAATGCACAGAGGACAGTCTCCGAACATCAACTGAGCTTTACTGCGGGGACATTAAACGAGCAGCTGTTGCTGCACGGAAACATTAGAAACAACATTGCCCCAGCATACTTTCTCAGCACAACAGTAGATCATCATGTCTCAGTTCACTACTGAAAGTCCTGATCTGCGCAAAATCAAAGACACAGTCCTAACCAGGCTATAACACTTTCCGCACTCTTCATATCCGCGGACTTCGAAACTTATTGTGCAAATATATCTCTTCTATTTTTGATACACACCGTTATAACCATGTTCTATTAAGCCAGAAACCAACTACCCCATCTAATTCTTTTAATCATTCCATAATACTAGCGATTAGCGTTCCATGCTCGTTGATTCGCATTGACCTCTGTGGTTTGCGTGTTAGTGTTTCATCTGCACATCTCTTTGATTAGTTCTGGTTTTTACGTGATTAGTTCTGGTCTTGAGCGGTTGTTCTTGCTGATGAAATTTATGAAAAACTAACTGAAGCGATGAAAGAATGGTTGCAGAAATATTGTGTCGTGTTGTTCGAGCTTTATCTGTTGGGAAAGTTGTGATGTAGGCAGCTATGCACACAGTACGATATTCCCCAACGCAAATGAGTGAGAGCATTCACGGAAAACGAGAAGCATTCACGGTCTTTTGTAAGAAACTGGGCCTGTATTCACACACACGCACACACACACGCACACACACACGCGCGCTCGCACACACACACACACACACACACACAAACACACACACACGCACACACACACACACACACACACACAAACACACACACACACACACACACACACACACACACACGCACGCACGCACACACACACACACACGCACACACACACACACACACACACACACACACACACACACACACAGGCGCGCGCGCGCACGCACGCACAAAAGAACTGTTCTTGCGCCAGAACTGCTTTTCAGAGCAGTAGCCACCGAATCGTTTTGTTGGAAATGTTACTACAGGTGGCTGGCCAATGGCCAAGAGCACTTACGAACTAAAAGCTTTGTAAATTTGGCCCGTGAAACTGAGTGGAATAAGTAACAAAGAACAACTTGCGTAAGCAGTGTGTTCAATGGGGCTGGTTGGTTGATCTTTAGAATAAAAACAGGAACAGCGCTTCACAGGACGAGCGAGTAAACAGGACAGAGCGCTGACTAGCAATGAAATGCTTTATTTGCAGAAGCAGCATATAAATACATCATGAAGGTGACATAAAGAATAGAAAAAGAAGGGTAAGAAGGATAAGTGTGAGCCACGAAGATATTCAATTTCTTTTGTTGAAAGCGAGAGGGACGCAGAGCTGACGCACGCGTCGCCACTTCTGAATATACAATATGCTTCAAAGCATAACTTGCGTAACTCAGGAGAAAGGTGGTCAAATATTTTCGTAATGCGCATTACTTTTCTTTTTCCTTTTCAGTTTGCCTCACGAATTGAGCAGGTCTCTCCACTATAGCTTACCTCCGTTCCGCAATTGCTGTCCAAGGGTTTCTGGTCGTTCTCTATTCAAAAGAAGAGAAAAGGAAGCCCTGGAAATACAAATTTGTCGCGTTGATAAAAGTACATGCGCGATCTATTGCAAAAGCTGTGCATAAAATGGGGAAGCGGAGAATATAGGCACACAGAGTACCTATAGAGAACTTGGATTGCCGGCATTTCAAAACTCTCGTGGAGCATGTCCTACGCGGTGGAGAACTTGCCTACGTCCTCGCACAGTGCCTCCATGGTCAACGCGCGCCTTCGCTTCTACAAAAGCAGAGGTAGCCGTTCGAAAAAACTCCGCATCGTGAAATTTGTTTTCCCAATATCTCAAATCGCAGTTATCGATCAAGAAGATAGCGGAAAACGGAGGGCAAAAAACGTGTACGACCTCCAAGGCTTTGAATTTCGGACATTTCGAACTCGGGATACCGTGCATGATTGATAAGAAGAAGAAGAAGAAGAAGAAGAAGAAGAAGAAAAAGGGCAAAAAAAGAAAAAGAACGTTCTAGGGATCTCTACAACGCAGCACTGTCGCTCCAAACACGCCCCACGTGTGCACGCCCAAATCACTCGTATATCCATTCGGAAGAGCTCTTTGTGAATTTCCGCCTTTTCTTTTGGGCATTTTTGTCCGTTCCCATGCGCCGCCAATCACGAACTGTCTCTCGGTTAGGCCTATTCGCCGAGCACGTCACGCGCTCTTTTCAGCGTGCGAGCGATTCTGCGCCACGACCGACGCAGAGATTGCTCGAAAAGACACGAAGAGGGATGCGAAAAGCCCGATTCAGATTGGCTCGAGCACGTCGTCCGATGCCGCTTGCCATCCGCGCAGGGATGGAATCTCCCGTTTTTTCCGTGGCAGGAACAACGTTTCCGAACCGCGTCGAGCCCATATAGATTCTCCGCTGGCCCACCAATGGGCGCTGTTTACGCGGAAGGCCCCGCGGTTTGTTTCGAAGACACGTCCCAACCTAGTTCTCGTGGCTCTGTGTATACTCACGTAGAGTGCGCTTGCTTGCGTGTTCCGCACCGCGAATCCCGTGTAATGCGGCACGGCACCACGAAGCACAACATCCTCGAGGGCGAGTTCAGAACTGCATGTACGCGCGTGACTCCTCTATGCGCTGCGTGATTTATGAGAGGCGCACCTCGTGGGTGCTTGCATCGTACTACATACTAAGGCTACCTGAATGGGCGTCACTATGGTTGGTTCGCTTGGATGATATATATATATATATATATACCACGAAAAACACTTGAACAGGCTGTAATACTTCATGAACTTTATAAACTGTATCAACTTCATAAATTGTAACACTCTAATAATTTATAAAGAACCACAGAACACAGCGCTCTGTTCCGTGGTTAATTTCCGGGTCCCGGGCAACGCTGTTAAAATTCTGCGACGGTGTTCACAAAGCTTCCAAAGCTTCTTGTTCCTAAGTGTCCTTTGCCGTGCGTCGGTCACCTTCGCTAATAATATGCCCGTTACCGGTACTGTAATCCTAACTCTGATATATCTTTTACGATAAGTTTTCACTTTGGTTTCGCCTCCCAAAACCATTTTTATTGGTAGAGCCAATTATTGTGACATTCGTGGGAGGACCGCGGTGTCAATCTCTATATCCAAGCCAAGTTGCAGCGGCCGTGGGATTGGCCCATGTACGTTGGAATAAGAGAGGCTGTTTCAGACAGGGCGCTGAAAGAAATTGTAACCAGTAAGGGCGCATTAGATAGCATTACAATGGTTTAAGCACATCAAGTGCGCCATGAAACATTGCTATGCATCGTAATTAGGCAATAAAAATGTTCGCGGCACCGGCTTGGTATTACACTGACTTGGGGATTTGACCATTCACCTTAGATATGGCGTCCTCCCAGCTGCAGGTGTGAGATGGGGATTCGCGTCGATGTGTTCAGGGGGCGTTAGTATAGCTTTATGAACCTTCATCTGAAACGCGTTTTTATTTCACACATATTGAGGGCATGGGAGATGCGGCGGAATGAAATATAAGCAGGACATTTTCATCCGTGCTTCAACACTTCGCATTGTGAAATATGTCGTTGCATGTGGTTGCTTGTCGTTCTTTGCACGACAGTGAACGTATACCATTTTGTTTACTCCTATAGCACCCACCGGCTCGGCCAGTACAAGTTATTAAGCAGAATCTGAACTAGTTAGAGGGCCATGTTCGAAGAAATTTACGCCGCGTACTAAATGAGGAGACACAACAGAGAGACAGGACGAGCGCCAACTTCGAAGTGGTTTTATTCAGAACGAGAAATAGCTTTTTCTTAAAGGACAGCCAAGTCACTTGATCACCACCAACATGCTAGAATAAAATATATAAAACAAACAATAAACGCCCAGTGTTCGGCTGCGGATAGGAATAACATAACAAGTTCCGATAGTCACCGGGAAAACCTGTTCCTTATCGAGAAGGGATAAAGATGACATGCTGACCCAGGAATGGCCTCTTCTAGTATGTTCTATGTCGTGGTCTAGCTTGCGCCGTATATTTATGTGAATATTTCGTTCGGGAGTATAGCCCAAAGGGGTTGTAGTAGTTTTTTCTAAAGCTATAATATCACCGGAATAGAATATCGGAAAGGTCATACAGGAATGTTTACATGTACACGTACGGCGAGCATGTCTGTAAAGGCTGCTTGTTTTCTGGTCGTGGCGCAGTCGTAAATTTCGGTGTCGATTTTTTTGACGATGTACAGAACCATTCAGCCTTGTGCTGTCGCCTTTGCGCTGTTTTAACAGTAATTAGTGCCAGTCTGTAGCGCGCCATGTGTAATCGCCGCACCTTCCGTCCGCCACATCCATCTCAGATTTATTGCCGCTTTCTGTAAATAGCTTGATGTCGTGTTAAACCAATTAGGTTATCGCACCGAGATATGAGGTCGCGCTTTATCTACTCCTCGCCAGGATGTATTGAGCAAACCGTAAAACATCAGTGAGGGGACGTGAAGACTACTCAGTAATAAAAAGGAGAATTTTAAGCAATCATATTATATGACGTGAGAGTAAGACCGTTGATCTTATGAGAATAATGAGATGACTGCCACTTAGTGGTTAGGCGACCAGCCTTGATTAATAATTAATTAGCTCTGCTCGATGTGTTCTTTGCTTCTCATGATAATACGGAGAAATAATTTTGTCTCGCAAGTAACTTGTAGCACATAGCACACTTTGATCTGCTGCAAAAGCAAAGCTAAAATGTGGCATTACAAGAGAGCATGTTTCAAACCGCAGTCTCTGGACGCAGTGCTTCGTAAGACTGAGTTGACACGCAGCCGTTTATCTCCTTTTGCTCTTCATGGCACGTTGTTACCTTGACGGAAGGCAACGGCCATTATTAGCTTAAGATAACAAGGCCACCGAATGAACAACCGAACAACCTTAAAATTACTAGAACTTTTCCTGATCAATACCATGCATTTAACTGTGCACTAGGGCAGTATTGGGATTACGTGACACGTTCTTACGATTGCTGGGATAAACAAAACCGCGTGCTGAAGCCTGGCGATCCTACTAATGCCCTGTAAATCACAGCAGCGTATCTTGCCTAACTGAATTTATTAGGTATGTGCAGAGCGATATAATATAGACAAAGAGAGGAAACGGGGACCTGTGGGCACTAGCTGTGAAGTAGAATGTGCATTAACTCGCTCCTTTAACTTCGTGTTACAGCAATACAGGCTTCTTTATACCCATTGAAAGCATAGCGGAGACTGCAGAATTAGTTAAGTTCTGCAACTATATTGTCAGAGTGGGCCGAACGCATGCCAAACCTGCACAATAAGTTCAAAGGAAGTGCCGAAACACAGACGGCATTGCTCAGTGCGTCCCCCTTTGAATAAGAGCTCGCGCCTTTTTTTTTTTTTCAGCTTCAAGTAAATAAGACCTTTTTTTCGCCGTTCATGCGAAACCGCGGAATCGGAGAGCCATACATTATTATTTCCCTGCTTTCAACGTGTTTCATTAGATGAAGACTGGCCCGAATCGGTCACAGCGCAGCGTCAGAAGCTGCATTTCAGTGCATGCCGCCGATGGCCAATCCACAATAACGCAGCGATGGTGGCACCACCTGTATACTTCTATCTCGCGGTGAGTACGCCTTGTCAGTCAAATGCGCACTTTTTATGTCAAAAGGCAAGCGCGGCATAACTTTTATTTCCTCAGAATGTTTCAAAAGTTTGCGAACGTTACTTAATTCGCGCCATTCCAAAGTTTCTACGCGTCCTGCACAAACTTTCCCTAAGCCAGCTAACTGCCAAGAGCGTAGTTGCGGCAAGTATTAACGCCAGCGGAGCGCCGACAGGGAAGCAAGGCAATGTGTACGTTACCATGTATATCTTGGTGCTTCGTGACGAGCGCATATCTGCAAGAGCAAACGCGAGCAGGAAGGGCAAAACTTGATCCTCTTTTCGCACCCGGTCCACACTGCATGCGCATCACGAATCCTTTTGGTAAATGGGCCGTCGCAATTTAATAACGCCTCTACCTCTTAGCTTAATCCTGCGCAGCTTCGCGCAGAGCAAGCAAAGCAAACTTCGTGCCTCGTTCTGGTAGGCTGGCTCGCAAACAAGAAAACGCGTGCACGCCTAGATGCTTACGGGCACGCTCTCAGGCGTCAAGGATGTAGATCGCAGCGGTGAAGGTCTCGTCCCTCCCATTTGCAAGATTCTGGAAGAGCTGTGGTTACGGCGGTGTCTGCCTCTTCATCTGCGGAGAGATGCGTCGAACTACTGCGTTTCCCCTTGCTGTATACTTTTTCGTATTTCCTGCCTAGAGCATCCATATTTTTGGCCACGTGGGAGATCTTATGGAGCCCCGTACTGCAGACGCTGTGTGTAAGCACGATGATGCTAGGATTTCTTCTTGACGGGTGCACTAAGGCAGTTTAGGAGCACGAAAGGAAGCTGCGAGTAGGCGTGCGGATGAATGGCCGATGATGTCCTGAAAGCGCAAGAATGAGTCTAATCTCGTTTCTTGCTGGTTCTCGACCTAGCGGGCTGGATTTGGATGCTTCGCTGCGTTGATTCGGCAATTAATTGCCCCGCATGACGACCCGAAAAGTTTAGCAGGGGCACGGGAAGGGGCATTTCCTGGCGTTGCTTCTGTGCGCGCCTTCTCTGTTTTGGTTCAGATTTTCTCTCGCGATCCGTTATGTAATTATGACGCGGCACGGACTTTCGTAAATTATTTCGCCCCATTTGAAAGTATAACCGTAGCCTCCTATACGTATGCGTGCTTTCAAGGAGAGCGACCCAAGCACATGCTTCGAGGAAACGTTATATGAAGGGAGAAACCGACGCCATACAGGGAGATGAACTAAGAAAACCCTACTAGGCAAAGAGGAGTTGACAGATAACGGAACATGCAGAACGAGAGATGGCACGTGTTTATACGGCTGAAGATACAGATGGTCTGTAAGCAGGCGTCCATATCTCTTGACTCGGGAAGCGTCACAAACATGCGTTTAGCTTGAACCGCCAAGTTTACTCTAGGAATGCCTCCACATATGCGACAAGTGCATTGCGTCGTATAAAAAGAAAGTTGGAAGGTGATTCAACCGTTAGTTGAAGTCGATGAAAGACAATGAGAGAGTTGGGGCTGAAAATGGGGTGGGGCCACTTGGCACGGCACTCTCTTGCGGCACCCTTCGTCTGAGGAGAGTAGGAGAAGTGTCATATTACTAAATGTTTTTACTGCACAATCTTCGGGATGCGACCACACATTTAGACTGCATTAACTCTGGGATTGGCTCACTAAAGCGGCTAGAAACAGACATACCAGATTAGGAAAGGGGGAGTAACTCGCCAGTAAAACATTAATTGTCTTCAGAACAATGAATTCTTCAGGAATCGCACTCAATAATTATATAGGTAAATTTTATGTCGACGCGAGTCACCAAGATTTCCGTGTTGTGGTCGTGATGAAAGTCAACAAAGCAACAGGTGTGAACGAGGGCTACCATAGGATAATGTTAAAAAAATTGGAGGACGCTTAAGCTTCGCCTTCAAGAGTGGAACGCGACAGCGTTCCCGTCGACCCGCCAAGGGGTGTAAGACAGTGATGATTGTGATCTAGGGAAAGGAAGGACGCTTGGTTCTGCAACCCGTCAGGGAGATGTAAGACAGTGGGCTACAGGGCAGCCATCACTTACGAGGCGCCCCGCATCGGACGCGGTGAGCGCCAAGCCATATGGTCGAGCAACGCGGCGTTCGGCGCAGCAACGAAACGTGCGCCTGAGCAAGCGGAACGAACCGAAGAACTCGGTATCTCGGAGGGGGAAATGATGCACGCCAGCCAAACGTCGTGATCGGCACGGGCAGAGAGATAGACAGATAGCGATCTAAAGAAAGGAAGGACGCTTGATTCTGCAGACGGAGCAAGGCGAAGCGTTGTCAGGGGAGAGAGAGTCCGGGCCGCGAACCGCCTCTCACCGGTCCTCACAGCTCCAATGCGCGCGTGGCGTGCCATCTGTCGCGGCAGCGCCGTACATAGAGAGGAGGGGGGTCTTCTGTGTTTGCCGCAAGATGGCTCTGCGTGTGTGGAAAGCGCAGAAGAAATGCAGCGGAAACGCACTTCGCTACTCGTGTAATTGCGACTTCTGTAAGTTACATGTTCATAATTACCGATATACACCGCAGTATAACCTTCCATGGCTCGTTTCGAAGGCAACACCGCATTCACTAGAGGCGCGTTTGTACCGCTTGGAAGCATCGAACTCTTGGCTGAGTGGTAGCGTCTCCGTCTCACACTCCGGAGACCCTGGTTCGATTCCCACCCAGCACATCTTGGAAGTTGCTTTTTATTTATGAAGTGCCTGCCGTGATTTATCGCTCACGGTCAACGCCGCGGATGCCGATGCCGACACCGACGCCGACGACAGCGGCTTTTCTGCGACACGAGCTCCTTAACGCTATCGCGTTAAAAGCTACCTGTGTGTGTGAGTCAGTGGGGCTCTACGTGACTCGCTGACATCAGAGAATAGTGATCCTAGACGTAGCGTTCCCAGATCTGTTTGGGTAGGTTTCAGGTGTGTGCATGTCGTAGGAGGTTCCAATTAGTGTACGGATATTACTGAGAGATTCGAGCAAAAGAAGTGGCAAGTGCAGCTGACGTGGCCTGGCATCTGCAGCAGTGTTCTCTGCGCACTGCACGTACATGCACGGGTTAGTTGTGGCACCACATGTACAGGTTAGGGGGTGAATGAATAGCAGAATCGTATCCGACCACCAGGATATGAAGATCGCAACTACATACGGACGGCAATACTCTGATTAGGGGGCGACTAGTCTTGCGCGAATGACGCTCGACGTAACTCTACGGGTCTAAGTTGATCGGAAGTCTGACGAAACGCAAAAGCCAAGAGCCCTTGGAATAGTAGACCTATATTCTTTTATTATCCCGGTCTAATTTACTGCCGTACAGATTTCTTGACACAGAAGTCTGCGGCAAAGATAACGTAATTTGTTTCAACCCAAAATTTGATTCGGGATCTGTGGTCTCGGAGTCGCAGTGCCGTCATCGAGCAGGACTAGTCCGCACTGTTATTCATCGTCTTGACGCCGTCATTGCCATCTTGTCATTGTTATCTATTCAAGCTCTCGCTTTCCTTTTTTTTTTTACATGTAGACCCTTCCTTACGGAGGCTCTCTACAAGCCTTTGCTTCACTACAGTTGTGAAGAGTAGCGCACTGCGTGAGCGCTCTTTCGTTTCTTTGTTTTTCTTCTTTTCTTTCTTGTTTTTATATTGTCAGTTCAGAAATACGAGACTGATGTGAGACACATAGCCGGGACAGTGATTTGTCTGTGAACATTTCGTTGCAGGGGAAGGGGGGCGGAATTGTATTTTTCGCGTTAGTCGTCTTTCTATCTTTTGTTTCCAACAACGCTAATAATGTGACAAATAACAGGAAACTCTTTGGTCGGCCGTTATGTACCACGCTATCCTGCGTCTGGAAGGCGAGGCTAATTGCGTTGGGCTCGAAGAGGAGGGAGCTCACTTGCCTTCTCGAGTTTGCCTCTAAAAGCCCTTCCAACCATCCTCACTTTGTCTTTCTTCAGCCTGAATCCAGTTTCCCTTGGAATACCGCCGTTGTTTTGAAACTCTTAGGAGCACTCTCTTGTTGTGGCTTCATTGCAGCGAATTCTCTATTTGGCGTGTTCATTTCAGTGGACGCCGCCTTAAGAACTAATTCGCGCTTAGTTTGGTTTTCAGTAATTTAATGCCATGACTAGCGATGACATGCAGCTTTTTGATGAAGCGGAGCTTGCCTTTATGTCTATATATACAAAATTTGAGAAATAAAGCAAACGAAAACCAAATGTAGCTAACAAGATATCACACATTCAATGCAAACACCGCGGGAAGGCTTCAAAAGGACTGAGAAGCTATGTGAAGGGCTAGTAAGAACATTATATGTGTGTTGATAAAAAACTTCCCTTCGAAACGGTGCTGTACCATGTCTGGGTGCTGGCTAAGGAACTCAGGTGTTGAAGATTAATACGCAGAATTCCTCTACACCGCCTCTCGTAGCCCGCTGCGTAGCTTAAGGACGTCGAACTTTTCTATTCCCGAAGCTTTGCCCGTCTAGCTGCATATTACGTGGTATATTGAAGGTCCTCCAGAAGCGAAATTGGTATAATGGGAGATTGCAGCCTGTCGCCTGAATACGGTGCGCCTGCTTCAGAAAGGTGACCCGGCACGCATGGCACATAGCCTTTACAATGCATTTGGGAGGCATAGCTTATAGTTATGCTTATTACTCTGCTTCTCGGCTTTGTTGTGGCTCGGCAAGGCATGAGCGGCTAATACCTTTAGGAACCGAGCCTGCAATTCATGATAAAAAGCCTGTAGTATTCAGAAATAATATATACTATAGCTATCCCCCAAACCCTCACGTATGAACACAAAGCTCTCAACAATTACGAAAGGTTTAAATTATATTTCACGTGATTGAAAACTGGGCGCTGCAATTCTTCACAACTGCGACGAAATTGTCCATGGATCCAAAGAAATATCTTGTGCACCGAGGGCTTATACAACATCTGCCACAAATGCATCTCGTTCTGAGCTAGAGGAACATCGCTCTGTATTGAGCCAATAGACGATGCGATGCAAACACCTTATTTTTTTTTCTTTATATGCGTCGTCTTCCCAGGCACTCCAAATCAGGCGGTACGTGAGATGGCTCGAGAAAGGCTTCTGCAATAGCATACGCACAATTAATAGATGCCGTAGCACCGAACCGGGGAATGGCGTCCCCGTCTGAGTTCGTACTCTAATTAGATTGAAACTAAGCTGAATGATGAGCGCATGTTTTTCAGCTGCTTTCCCATGTCATTTTACCATAGGTTGCGCTGCTAATTCCTGCACTGCTATGTAAAAATT
This sequence comes from Dermacentor albipictus, assembly GCF_038994185.2. Classification (NCBI taxonomy): domain Eukaryota; kingdom Metazoa; phylum Arthropoda; class Arachnida; order Ixodida; family Ixodidae; genus Dermacentor; species Dermacentor albipictus. The sequence goes on from NC_091823.1 coordinate 89,549,109, forward strand.
CGCGTCGTTTCATTTCTAAATAAAGTCAGTTGTAGCCTGGTGCAATTATCTCCTTTCTTCATGACAATTTCGTTGTGCCTTGTTTGGCGCTAAAAGAAACAAATAGCAATCAACAACTGCTCCACGCATTTGCATTAATTGCGGTTCGCAATTTATATCCGCCGAGATGCAGCCGAATTCCAGGTGACATGAACTTAGCAGACGCATGGTAGCATTAATCTTTGCGCACGCTTATAGGAACATAACTTCTTTTGCTTTTTTGCTTGATGCAAATATATGTTGGAGGTAAATATATTGAAATGCAATGATATTTGCGAGCTAACGTGCTTTGTTTTGTCTGGCCAGTTGGCGTTCGCCTGGAGCCAGCAACGTTCGATGGATCATCATTGTTTACCTACGTATTTATTGGAAGCTATATATTTTTATAGAACCACACATCCGATTTGGTCAATAATTTATGAAGTGAATAACATCTACCAGAGGAAGTGCAGCTTCTTACTTGGACTCGATATTTGGATGATTTGCCTTATTTAACGTTAAGGACCCTTAGTTCGGCATTACACAAGGAGGTCGGAGGAGAAGGATCAGCAGGAAAGGCACAATGGTCTTATGCAGCGCTACAATAAAAAAAAAAAAATCTGCAGATGCCACACACTTTGGGAATCAACGTTTTGCGAAGTATTCTCCAGGTGGCTGGCTATCCAGCATTATTTGAGGTTGCGCAAACCATTACCAAAAGAACTAACGTGTTTGTGTAAATTGAGTAGTTGTGTGTGTGTTGGTCGTGAGCGTACATGTATTTGACTGCTGCGAGGAAACCGCTATACTGCGCAAACTGCTACGATGAAAGTGCTGGGGAAAGTGGGCCGGTGCCGGGGGTTGTCACAAGGAAAGAAGACGAAAAAGTGCCACGGGACCTGCGCGCCGACCACTTCGAAGGGCTGGCTGCCTTTGGAACGAGTGAAGCAGGCGTGCGATCGTGGCATAACATGTATGTCGTACGGGCACAATGCAAAGACGAGGTGTTCTCTTGGGACAATCTACAACGAAAACTGAAAAAAAAAGACACAGTCGTTACGCCATACTCAATACCTTTTCTACCATTGGAAGGACCTAGAAGCCTGGCGGCCCTGCGCTCCTTACGACGTTTTTCATTCTTCTGTAACGACGGGGTCATTGGCAAAGTCGGATGTGCGGATGGCAGGCGTGCCGAGGCTCATAGGTTTACGAGGCCATTTTCCCGTGAAACTGCATCGCATGTACGTAGTGTATATGCGGCGCAAGAGCAGCCACTAGTGTAAACTCTTTCGTTTTTTAATGCGAAAGCATTGTATGTCCCATGAGGCAGAAAATTTGGCGGGATCAAGCGATGGTACCAAAAATAGTCGACGGCACGGAGTAAAAACACGTAAACAAATGCTCGGATTGACGTCAAATTCCTCAGCAAGGTTCCTATAAACGAGATTTATTTATTTATTTATTTATTTAGTAACTTATTTATTTATTTATTTATTTATTTATTTATTTATTTATTTATTTATTTATTTACATTACCTCAAATACCCCTGCCGGAAGGGTTTTACATGAGGGGTGGGCGAGCATAGAAATTAGTAGAAACACAATACCATTGCAGTAAGCACTGATATAAGTTAGGAGAGAAACAGCAACGTAGTAAAACGTAAAGGCTACAACATTTTGTACATCGACAGGTTAAGAAATAGGAAACGCTAAAAAACACAACTACAACTTATCAAATATGGCAATCGACAAGTGTTGAATGTAATGTGTACAAGAAGTGGCAGTAACATTTTTCTAGGTATAAAACATGATAATTAAAAACAGGCAGACATCTCGATAAACATATTAAGATGTCGACAGAAAACGTTTAAAAGAACACCACAGATAATACGAGCAGATGACGCAATCTAGCAAGGGATTTAATGGCGGACCGAAAACGCGCAGGATTATCATTAATAATGACGCTGACTGGAAGATTATTCCAATCACTGGCCGTTTGAGAAAAGAAGGAATGAAGTTAGTTGTCCGAGCATGTGACGGGTAAACTGCTTTGTAGTGGCTGATACGGCTTGAAAGACCGTATGCCGGTTTGATAAGGGTGTTGTCAGGAGGGAGGCTATGGTAGAGCTTATGATAAAGGCAAAGTCTGAATGCTTTACGGCGCCTATCTAGTTAGCTTCGAGGTGAAAACTTGGTACATTTAGGTGTGGGTGGGAATCTAATTTGGCCTCCGAGCTGCGAGACGAGCACGGTTCCCATACGCCCCGGTGGTTCTACGGTTCGGGCTCACTAAATGTGTATCTTGTGCGGGCGTCATTGTACATGTCACGTCGCAGCTGTCACGTCATTGTACATGTCACGGCTGCGTCGTTAAAGTGACATAAGTGAGTAAGACTATTTAAGGTGGAGTAAAGTGAATCGAGGTGAAGTAAAGTGAATTAAAGTGAAATAAAGTGGATCAAAGTTGATTAGAGTGGATAAAAGTTGATTGAGGTGGATTAAGGTTGGTACGAATTCGAGCGAGGTGGATTAAGCTGCATTAGTAGGTTAAAGTGGATTAAAGTGTATTGAGGCTGGCACAAATTATAACAAGGTAGATTAAGGTGGATTAAAGTGGATTAGGGTGGACTAATGTAGAGTTCTGAAGGACACGTTACAATGTAGGACGTTACTTATCATGGACGTAACCAATTACCGTATAAACGCGTGTAAGGGCCGCACTTTTTTTTACAAATTCGAGGGCCTATTTTCGGGGTGCGGCCCATACACGCGACATACGAAAAAAAAATTTTTTTTTTCAAGTAAAAACAGACCAATAAGTGAATGCGCGTTTATTTACAATAATCCTCATCAATCATCACTATTTACAATCAGTCATCATCACTCGCGGAGTCCTCAGACTCCGAGCTGGTGCTGCATTCTTCTGGCTCATCACCCCACAAGTCGTCGTCTTCAGTTCCGTCCAAATCGTTGGAAATCCCGGTCACTTTGAAGCTGCGGGATACAATGTCCGTAGACACCGAATTCCACGCGGTCAAAATCCAGCCCAGCACAGTCGCGAGCGGTGCCCTCTTGAGCCGCCCGGTCGGAGTCTCATCGTGATCGCCGTTTGCAATCCATTCCGAGTATTGCCTCCGGAACTCAACCTTAAAAGGCCGGTTAATGCTCACGTCCAGTGGTTGCAGCACGCCGGTGAGGCCGCCCGGAATAACGGCCATGTCTGTGCGGATACTGCCCAGTTGTTTTTTGACTCTATCCGTCAAATGACCGCGGAAGCTATCCAAGACGAGCAGCGATCGTTTGGCCAACATCGCGCCTGGGCGATTCTGCCAAACGCTCTTGATCCAATCGAGGACGAGCTCATCATCCATCCAGCCCTTTTCTTGGGCTCGAACTACAATTCCCTTGGGGAAAGCCTCATTCAGAATCCTCTTCCTTTTCAAAATCACATACGGGGGCAGCTTCCGCCCGTCTGCAGTGACGCACAGCATAACTGTGCACCGTTGGCGCTCCGCGCCAGTTGTCCGCACAGAAACGCTCTTCTTTCCTTTAAGCTCAACTGTGCAGTTCTCAGGACAGTCGAACCACACGGGGGTCTGGTCGGCGTTTGCTATTTCCGACAACATGTAGTTGTGCTCATGGCGCATCCCGATCACGTACCTTTGAAAGTTCAGCACCTTGTCGGTGTAGTCGGGGGGCAGCCTCTGGCACAGCGTGGTCCTTCGCCGAAAGGATAGGCCCTTCCTCTTTAAAAATCTCCGCAACCAGCCGACGCTACCTTTGAACTCCTCGCGGGGTATGCTTCTCGCACGCGCCAAAGCTTGCGTCTTCACGCGCAGCATGTCCGTCGTCAGCGCATATCCATTGTTCCGCACTTCCATTGCGTAGCGGAACAGCTCTTCTTCGAGCTCAGGATATTTGCATGGCTTGCCTCGAAAAGCACGCCTTTTGGAGCTGGTGGTCTTCAACGCATCCTTCTGGTTGCACCACCTTCGGACGCACTTCTCGTCCACGTCAAATTTTCTACCCGCCGCACGCTTGCCATGGTCGAGGGCAAACTCCACTACCTTCAATTTAAAGCCTGCCGTGTAGCTATTGATATGTTTGCCCATCGTGCTAGAATGGCAACGCTCGATGGCAATTCGTGAAAAATAAAGCAGAGCACACACGAGAGCCGCAACAACAGCGTGCGCCCACGCCAACAACGCTGCTACAACTCGCGTGCCTTCGACAGTCGCAAAACAAAGCCGGGGTGGCCAGCATGGTGGCCAGGGCTGATGATACCGATGACGATATGGATTGCGGAAGCTCGCGGCAGAAAGAAAATATGATGATGATGATGACCCGCGACATCGGCGCCATCCGTGGGCGGCATCTGGAAGCTTCCGTGCGCGCGCATTTTGAAGGCTAATCACACGTGGGTCGTGGAAAGTTCGGGGTGCGGCCCTTACACGGATATTTTTTTTTTAAATATTTGCTTCGGGAAGTTGGGGGTGCGGCCCATACACGGGTGCGGCCCTTACACGCGTTCATACGGTAATTAGAGAAGACAAAATGCTTTTGCATTCCAATCCCGTAAGGACTCTTAAGTGACTGTCAATTTTTGAACGCATGCGTTTATTTGCCTGAATAATAACAGCCGGTGAGGCTAGGGCATTGCAGACCTATACGTCTTATTTCTGTGTAATAAAGAAAAAGAAGTGCGATCGTGGCCTAGTGGTTAGAGCACCGAGCTGATGTACTCCACGGCAGAAATTCGATTCCACCATTGGTCACACATTATTTTCTTTTCATTAAAGGGAAACGAGACTGGAACCTACCTTTCTACTCACCACTAAGTGCCAAAGAGGTGGCAAAGAATGCTTATCGCTTAAAAAAAAAGAAAAAGAAAGAGAATCGTCAAGTGAACATATTCTGAGAATGACGAACTGTAGAATTGCCTGGAATGGCGCTTGCTTATTGTTCCTGCTTTTAACACCGGCCACCAGCCCTTTAATTCAACTGAAGGGTAATCTTAGGACTGCAGGTGTAATGGTAACACATAGATATGTTGCACATATGCATGCACTTAATTAGCATTTGCCGCGTTCTTTGCAAGGTGGCCTATGAAAGTGACAGCATTTTCTTCATTTATTCTTGCTTTCTCATATAATTATATTTATCATTATCTTTATTATCACTTTCAACTTCATCTTTTGGTTGTCGAATAAGGAGAAATGGAGCATTGCTAAAGTATTTTCTATGTCATTGCTTCCCCATTAACCGACTCAAAAAGAACAGCACTAAAAAGTCTCACGTGCACTGCATTTAAGCAATGCGGCGAAGCTCTCTTCGGTACATGCTTTTAAAACAAACGGTGCTATGGCGAGGGCCACAGTGAGGCGAGGCAACAATTGACATTGAATAGGCGCAACCTTCTTCTATCAACATCTCTTTAGTATCATTAAACACCAATAGAATCTTGTGGTTGGCCACTGCGGATACGCTATTTCCTCAGTTATCCTTCAGATGTCATCTTTCACTGTCTCGTGCGAACATTCCTGCTCGCTGGAATCATCGAACCTTTAATATCTTCCGCCGCAATAAAGTTACCGCCATTACCATTCACCGTCGTTGGACGATGTGCCTGAACCCTTCTACTTCTATGTCGAGGTCTCTGCAACCTTACTACGTGTTTGTAGTAATTTAAATAAAAAGGAGCTGCTCCGAAAAGCCACTCTATAGCGGAGAACAAACCCGAGGGCGGTTGCGGTGCGGCGGCAGCCACCAGGGCACCGCTGGTGTTGAAGACAGCGTCGCGTTGGCTCGGAAGGGGCCTTGTCCCCGAGCCGGCTCTTGTTGTCGAAAGGGCTGACTCAGCCTGCGCAGGTCGGGGGAACCGGCGATAATCCCGAGGAGTATAGGAGTCCCGAGGGACCTCTTGCACGTTCCCCCTCCGCTACAGGAAGAGTGCGCCCGCCGCCACCACAGTATGCGTGCCTCTCCAACCTCTGTACTTTCCTCGCTTTCCACTTCATCTTTGTTGTACAAGTCGTCAAACATGGGCACCATTGTTTCCGGCAGTGGGTTTGTTTGTATGTGCGCCCGGCGGGAAGAATGGATAACCAGCGATGTTCCTTTTCTTTTTTTTTTATCGAAAGTGAGCGGCATTGTACCGCACGTGCGGCGCTTGCACACAGTAGATGCAGGTGGAAGGTTCGTCGACAGCGAGAATGTCACCACGGCCAAGGCGAGTCACCGCGGCCATAGTAGCTTCCCGCTTCACAGCTCTCTACTCTTATCTTTTCTTTTCTTTTTTTTTGGTACTTCCTCCAATGCTGTCGTTGTGGTAGCAAGCGAAAGCGAAAAATTCAAAAGCTTGACAATTGCCGACAATACGTGTGAATGTGAATATACAGCTTTTTTCCGCTAGTCTACTGCAGGCAACAAAGCATAGGGCGCCTCTACCTGTGTATGTGTCTCTGTGTGTGTAGGGGGGGGGGGGGAGACGAGTGCAGGGTGACTTTATCCTTCAGAATACACGGAGTGACATATACTCATAATTGATATGAAATGAAAACGAGAGGTGGTACTGGGAACTCGAAGGTTCTTTCTAGCCATTTTTGTTCCTTTATTTCTTTCTTTAAGTTATTCATTCTGTTGATTTGAAATAATAAGCTATGCAGCGTACGCCAGAACAATCGCACGAGCAGGGCATCATGGAAGTGACTGCGTTCTTGAAATCGCCCAGCAGCACTATAGTTTGTAGCTAGAACATTTTGTCTTAGCCAAGGCTGAGAATTTCACTAGCTTTTCCTCAGCGTGCGTCTCTTTGACTGTCGTGACTGGTTGGTGCTGTGAGCAGGACGAACCGTGGACTTAACTTACGCGCCAATACATGTTCGCATGCGCATATTTACTGGTTCATGGGTTTAGAACGGGGCTTGAATACTCGCGACACATAAGCGTAGCGTGCTGGTTTCAAGGTTACGACTCAAGTAATCGCGTATGTCGATATGCTAAACTATGTGACGAAGCTTTAGGTTTAGTGTGTGTAGGCAGTGGTAGCTCCTAGGTTCCTAGTAAAATATCTGCGCTTTCCGATATTGTATAGTGGGCCCTCAGCCTTTCCTCAGGGTGCTTCTCTTTGACTGTCGTGACTGGTTGGCGCTGTGAACAAGACGAATCGTTGACTTAACTTACGCTCGAATACGTGTGCGCGTGCGCATATTCGCTGGTTCACGGGTTTAGAACGGGGCTTGAATACTCGCGACACATAAGCGTAGCGTGCTGGTTTCAAGCTTACGACTCAAGTAATCGCGTATGTCGATATGCTAAACTATGTGACGAAGCTTTAGGTTTAGTGTGTGTAGACAGTGGTAGCTCCTAGGTTCCTAGTAAAATATCTGCGCTTTCCAATATTGTATAGTGGGCCCTCAGCCTTTCCTCAGGGTGCCTCTCTTTGACTGTCGTGACTGGTTGGTGCTGTGAACAAGACGAATCGTTGACTTAACTTACGCTCGAATACGTGTGCGCGTGCGCATATTCGCTGATTCACGGGTTTAGAACGGGGCTTGAATACTCGCGACACATAAGCGTAGCGTGCTGGTTTCAAGCTTACGACTCAAGTAATCGCGTATGTCGATATGCTAAACTATGCGACGAAGCTTTAGGTTTAGTGTGTGTAGGCAGTGGTAGCTCGTAGGTTCCTAGTAAAAAATCTGCGCTTTCCGATATTGTATAGTGGGCCCTCAGCCTTTCCTCAGGGTGCTTCTCTTTGACTGTTGTGACTGGTTGGTGCTGTGAACAAGACGAATCGTTGACTTAACTTACGCTCGAATACGTGTGCGCGTGCGCATATTCGCTGGTTCACGGGTTTAGAACGGGCTTGAATACTCGCGACACGTAAGTGTAGCGTGCTGGTTTAAAGCTTACGACTCAAGTAATCCCGTATATCGATATGCTAAACTATGTGACGAAGCTTTAGGTTTAGAGTGTGTAGGCAGTGGTAGCTCGTAGGTTCCTAGTAAAAAATCTGCGCTTTCCGTTATTGTATAGTGGGCCCGAAAGTGGTTGTCTAAAAATCTCCACAACCACACAAAACCATACCGTTGATGATTTGGTGAACCCGCGGCGGAACTATCTCTACGATGGATTTGAAGGCAGCCTGAGGGAGGGGGACTGTGACGCAGTGGACTTTCGAAATGTTTAGAAGGACGAGGAGACCCACAGCGTCTTGGCGTTGTGAAAGCAACACTGAGTTTGTTTATGGTGCCGAAGAAAATAATTTCATTCCTCGATAAGCCTTGACAGGAATATTGCAGCAGATTTGTGAAGTATGGGGTGCAAATATTCCGATTTGCTGGCTTGGAAAGTTGTTGCTTTTCCTAACATCTTGTTATGTTTTCAAACAACGTAATGTTCTCGGGTACTACGACAGTTCGTGAGGTGTC